>NW_027526484.1:300000-402500 GCF_052857255.1 Amblyomma americanum
GGGTGCGCAGTCGAAGGATGGCTAGGAGTTATTTTGATGGAGTGTTTGGGTTGACTCTATGAAAAACTCCTCTGATGACGTCATCAGGCACCGCCAGACAGACGTTGACTGCATAAGTATCCCCTTCCAAGCACAGACTCGTGACGTGTCGTACGGCATCCGCGGCCTCTTCATAGGGAGTGCTATGATGATGTTTGATCCTTTGCGTGGTCTCACAATAAAGTGGTCGCATGAAATTATGTTGTGGCGGGCTGTCAGGATGACTTCTGAAAACTGGGATGGAAAGAATAGCTTTACATCCATGCCCTTCTTTGGTCTTATAATTATCTTGCAGCCATTTTTAGGAAGCGGCGGTAGTTTCCTTTTCTTCTGAGGCATCTCGTGAATTGCCGGCTGGTCTAGTGATGCTGTCGTCTCCTGAGGTTTTACGACCGTCTGAAGTGGGGGCTTCGGGAGAGCATAAATCTTTCCTGCGGTCACCACTTGCTCACCATTTTCTAACCTTTGACGATTCTTCTTGCATATGTTTACGTGCCAGTTAGAATGAAGGTCATCCAGCGTCCAGGCACGGCCTTCTTCCACATGTGGATGACTTTGGATTTGTGCGTCTAAATTTATTTTCTGATATTCCTGGGGATTCGTAGAGTTCGCTAGTTCAGTGGTTGGTAAGCACAGACCACAAGGACCCGCCCTGTTTTCGTTTGATGCATCCATGTTGACTGGGTCGCCTTCAGTGGGCCTCGCCATGCCTAGCGTGGCGGCCACCGCCTCGAAGCCTCACAAGTTCGTAGAAATGACGTAAAAAATACTCACGAGATTGAGAAAGGCATAGATGAATACCGGATGATGTCGCTAAGTTCCTCGAAAGAAAATTTCAGAGATTGTAGGGTGAGGATCCATAGCGCACAATGTTCAAGGGACACAACACGAGTCCAAAACTTCCACTAAACGATCTTTATTTGGCGCTGAGAGCCTTATAAAATCATGTATGGTACAGATATAGACGACTAATAACGAGTATTGTGTCAAGGTCATGATGTGTCAAGGAATGAGGACAAAAATCACAATAAAAAACGCCAATCAGTGAGCAAGTTTGACACTATCGCCAGCTTGATTTGAATTAAGAAAGCTTTGTGTTTTCTTGATAAAGATACCGAGGATCCCTGAAAATTTTCTAATCCCTCTTTTTGCAGCGCCGCAGCTGCAATTATCTCCCTCGTTTTTCGGTCGCTATATTTTCCTAACACTGAACACTCCTCGAACTTAGGCGCGAACTTCTGACCTCACAGTGACGAGCCAAATTACCTGGCCTCTCATCTCTAATATTTCTGAGGGGCTCACTGAGTCGCTTATTCAGGCACCGGCCTGTCTGCCCGATATACAACTCGCTACATGAAAGCGTCAACCTGTATACAATGTTATCGGTGGAAGTTGCAAAGAGGTTCTGATGCCTTACAGAGCAGGCCTTCCTATCTTGCTCGTGCGGACATTGTCCTTACACATGCAGGACAATTTTTTTAACTCCAATTTTTTCTCCAATCGTTTTGAGGCCGTCGGAAAGCCTGTGAATATAAGTAATTACTTCAATTTTGTTCGGACCTCCTTTTTTATCTGTCAACCTCTGTTTTTTCTTTGCCCGCGTATGCTTTTTGTTACTGCTACTACGAGGTACCTCGACTTACCCGCTTCCTGAAAGCGATCAACCTGATTACTGAAACATGTTGTCATTAGGAAGGTGCATGGCTTATTGACTGCATTAGACAGGCATGCTTTTACTACTCCTCTCTTTGCCAACTTCGTATGTGCCGAGGTAAACGCTAAGAGAGCCTTATTCCCTCTAGACTCATATATCCAGCAAATTCGACTCGAAGCTAGTTTTAAGTAAAAAAGAACGGAGCATTGCCGCAACAGAAAGCTCGTGAGCTAATGATAATGGCTCAAGGCACTTCGCAAAGGTAGATATTGTACTTTATGCTACCTGAAGAAGGCTTCTGTTACTCTTCCGAAGAACTACCAAGTATTAATCTACAAACCTGAACATTTTTATCACCACTCTACTCTCTAGATTACTCTGGATGCTCCTATCTGTGCTCGCAAGAAACAAGTTACTAAGGGCGGGGGCTATGCAATACACACCAATACACACTCCCTTTTTTTACAGATAGACTTCCCCATTCCACTTAACAAAGGTTGACGAGAGGTAAAAGGACACTAAATTCAAGAAGCCATCAACTGAAATAACAGCTTTAGTTTGAAACAATACCGCGCCTGATTTATGAATATAGTTCTCAATGCTTTCTAAAAGCTGTTGATGAGTCAAAGAATAGTAAAGCTTCTTTTATCTATTGAAATAAATCCTACATCTGCACCATGACGCCTTCTCAGGCAGTGAACAACTTGTACTGAGCTTCTGATTAAAAATGGCGCCCGTGTGGGCAGTTTGTTTACAAAATTAAGGGGGTGGGATGGGGGTGCATGCGAGGCTAGAGTACGAATGAATACAGCATGCACTGATTGCGTCGTGCAGTTTTAGGATAAAGTCTTGCGCATTCATAAAACATTGGTCCTGTTTATTACTCTGACAAATGGATATATATTGCTCTGCGCGTCGTGAAACGCATTGCACGCCGTGTTCTTGCACAGGTGCGGCGTGGCGCCTATTTCAAATCCTGAAAGGGTTTTTCAGAGGAGTGGGGACTAGAGTTCTTTTCGTATTTTTGGTACATAGACCACTGACGATGATTGACAAGGCACACAACACCCAAACTTGTGATAAGGGGGTACATAAGAGGGGCAAACTGCCTGCCCAAGTTGGAGCACCTTTTATTTTTCAGTTTGCGTGCCAGCTGCGAAGCATCACCTTTTGAGGACGTCCAGCTTGTATTTTCTTTTCTGCATGCACTAGCGAGGTGTTGACTACCTGTGTTTTGTTCCCTCGGTTAATGCTTTCAGATTTGCTTGTACTAAGGAAAGCAGTTATCTTTGTATAGAGCCTTTCAGTACCATGCTGGTCTTGGTTTGAGTCTAATCTTTGTGCTCATTCTTTATGTTGCCCTGTAAAAAATAGTTTCTCGACACTCAGTCTGTTTATTAAATACTGCATGATGAATCACCACTTGCTCCGAATAGAAGACAAGCGCGCCAGACACAAAGAACCTTTGTTGATTTATGAATCCATGACTGCCTGCAATAGGCACAATTTTCTGTGCAACTTAAATTGAAACAAGTTTGGTACGACCAAATTTGCAGAAGAAATTAAACGAGACATTGTCCTCCTGTGGCCAGAGGCAAGCTTGGGTAAGCGCAAGTCATTCTAGATTTCCGCCAGTGAAGCAGAAAGAGGAATTGTGTGTCCCTAGCTTTTACCAACCGCTGGGCGGGCTTAAATCTATTCGGCGGCGCGTAAACAACCCGAAATTCCCTCCAGTGAAACCGAAACAAGTGTGGGCCCGCTGCTTCATGAACCGCTAAGTGTATTAAAATCGATTTTGAGTGGCACGCGAGCAAGAAAAAATTCGCAATAGTGAAACCGGAACAGGTAGTGTGTGGTTGCTCTCACGAACCGCTAGGTGTGCTAGAATCAATTTTGCCGCTGGGATCTTGGGATCTGTAGGAGTGTCCTCTCTTATTCAATCTTTCTCTATGGTAGAGGCTAAGAGAGTCCGCGTCATTATCCGTGTTGCGGTGCGTCTCAGGCAATCCAAACAAACACGATCCCACTTATAAGGCAAACTGGTTTACGGTGCACGGTAATTTTTTCCGTCTATCGGCCTAGTATCTGAGGGCTCCCCGAGTCGAGGTAGAGATTTCAATCGATACAACACGTAAAGAGCCAGATTAAAGAGCTACATTACCTAGCTCCTCTACACTCCCAAGATACATTCCGTTCACTTTGTGGGACATGTACAGCTTGATACAGACGCAACATCCGGATGCCTCTTGCCGGGTAATCACTTCATTGTCACAACGGAGCCCCTTATCGCGCTGCTTGCTACTGATATGTGAGTTATGATTTCGTTTGGTTTGCTATGCGCCCATTCACGCTCTTATAAGATTCGTTCCTTTTTTTTCAATTTCTGCCTCTCTTTAAGACGCCCGAAAGTTGCTGTTGGTGTGCTCGCCCTCCTGTCGTTGGTAGGATGCTCAATAGCAACGTGGCAAGTCGCTGCTAGCAGGAAGACACCTTTCATTGTGTTAGTCACCGAGTCTTTATCGTAAGTACATCTCCATTACATCTTTTACCCTTAAGTACTCAAAACCTTACCAGCTTTCACGATGCCTTCTTGGGTAGCCGAGAGTAAGATACCCCAGTAAAACTCGTCTCATGGAAACAGCCACATTAGTAAGCCGCGAGACTTTTACAGCTGAAATAACTTTGATAGTTCACTAGTCATATTAAATCAATTTGCTCGGTTTTTCAGTTGAGGCAACACAGATAGCAGATGACGCAATGTTTCTCATGGCACAGAGCCAGCAAGCAATTTCAAACGTGCGCGTGTACATGGAACTTGTCTATTACTTCCTGTAGGTGACAGGGGCACGAAATGCACTAGCTAGCAACGCGGGCCCTTGATCTTCAAAACTTTGGGAACGAACCGCACTAAGAGAATCTCAATTGGCATCTGTTTTTTGCAATACATATATAGATCACTGCACTCAGGGTCTTATAACTTTATACGGTATGCAGTTCTTCTGGCAGAAAAGAAACCGCTGTCGAAGAATGTAACCAATCGGTGACGACCTTCATTCGATCGTGCACGTGCCGTCGCATGTTCAGTGACCATCTTGCGACGTGGTCTCTCTGCTGTGCATACTCTGGTGAAGCACGATTTATGGCTGCATGGAAGCAGAAACCACGAAACTAGAGCTGAATAATTACGAAATGCCTTCAAGCACTCTGTGTTCCGATATGTTTTACCGACTCATAAATAGGTACATAATGCCTACCCCATCCGCCAGCGAAGATGTTCTTGAGCCATGCCATTGTGTCACCTCCATGAACAAGGCCACTGAAATTGCTGTCTCACTTTTCTTGAAACACAAAGTGCAATATAAACATTCTGAGTGTACGTTCGTTATATGAATGAACGTGTTCCATGAAGGTAATTGCCAAGTAGTTTAGCTTACTACGCTAGATCTATCCTTTGAAAGTTCAACTAAATTGCTGCTATGTTTTAATCTAATAATTATATTTACCAACAGGCCCAACTTGCAGTCCTTCTTTGGTTTTCAATAAAAATACTCTGCTTGAACGGTCAGTTCGCATTCACTGAAGGAAAAGTTCAGCTCGGGGCACCATATTGGCAACAAATATGATCTTTGCACCGCACAGAATTTCACGATTTACTTCTTAAATAATTCCATTGCCGAGAACATGTTAGGCGGAAAAAGAGGGAAACTGTTTAAAATTGGTAGAGCTTATCTCGATTTGAAAGCAGTTCCAGCTTCCTGAACGAGGAAGTAAAATATCACTGCTTTGAGGAAACTACGAAGAAAAGAGAGAAATATAAAAAAAATCGATTGGATAAAGTTGATGTGTACTTTCATTGGCCTATTGCCTTGTTTCTATACAACTTCTCAGACACGAATACTGTTCTTTTTATTTTAGTCTTTTTATCATTTTTATTATTTATTCATTTATTTACTAAAGAACAGAAAAAAGCCACCCTTTAACCAAGTCGAGCGAACGTTCCTCAGTGGTTGAGGGGTGGACCGTCTGACTCACGACGCAAGGCACAGCGGCATGTGTCCCGGGTCAGTCATTTTTGTTTCCAGCGCAATTGCTTGTCCTCAGGGAACTACATAGTGTTGCTGGAATGACTGTACGGCTCTGTAGACCAAGAGGAACTGCGTAGTGGCGTCATCAATGCTTTATATGTGATTGTTGGGTGTGTTGTAATTACCTGTCCTAGGTCATGTAGTTTTGACGCCGGGACACTCTCGACCAATCCCGATTTTCTCGACACAACAGCACCAACTACGACCGTTTCTCCTCAGAACGGGCCCATAAACAATATCGTGTTAAAAAGGGCAAGCACGAGTCGGCGTTTTGCCGTTCCTTACAGGTGAGGACCTTCGCCGCAGTAGACAAAACGATTAAAAGTTGTATTCTGGGCCTCGGTTTCGCCGCACTACCTGCAAAAATATTTTATTCTTGGCTTTGAAGCTAGCTTCGCCGCTTTACTGCACTGCAGGCAGGAGTAGACAGTTTAATGAGGGCATTCTTGACCACCGCCAGGTGGCACGAATGGACAATGTTCCGGTATCCTGAGCATGACAGCATAAAGTTACCACTGAACCGGAGTTAGCAGCGGTTCTAAAGGGTGCTTTTTCGAGCCTTTCACGACTGAAAGCTCTAAACCTTTGCATGTGAGCGATATATTTAAAAGAATGAAACCGAACCCGGCGACTGCGTTTTATGGAGGAAAAACGCTAAGGCGCCCGTGTGCTGTGCGATGTCAGTGCACGTTAAAGATCCCCAGGTGGTCGAAATTATTCCGGAGCCCTCCACTAGGGCACCTCTTCTTCCTTTCTTCTTTCACTCCCTCCTTTATTCCTTCCCTTACGGCGCGGTTCAGGTGTCCAACCATATATGAGACAGATACTGCGCCATTTCCTTTCCCCCCCAAAACCAATTATTATTACATTTTTCTTTTTTGTAGTCAGCTCTGGTCCCTCGTACTGCTACAGAATTCTCACTATACTTGTCTCCTTGCAGGACCTTCTTGGAAACTGGTTACTACTACTACTTCTACCCGTTCTACCATGCTGTGTGCTACTTCACGGGGTGCATAACATTTTTCCTCGTTTCGAGGTTCAAGACAAGAAAGATATCACTGGTGAGCAAGTTAATAAGTTTTCCTCTCTTAATACACGCTCAGAATTGTGGCGTCCTGATGGGTGAGCTTCTGGTACTCTAACATTATGCAAAACAAAAGGCGCTAAAATGATATTCAGATACTTTGCTTCATGCGATAGGCCCTGAAACACCATTACAAAAAGGCGCGTTTGGTATTCGTTGCTGAGAGTTACTGTTGCGCTACCGCAGTTCATTTGTACCGCCTAGTTGCTGCATGATGCCCAAGTGAACCTGAAGGAGCCCGGCGAGTAGCTGTTTCAAAACCAGCACGCGTTAGTTCTAAAATGCCAAAGGGAAAAGGAAGCTAATCGAGGCCTGGTATTTGAAATGAAAAATTTATTTGAATACAGCAAATTGTGCCCAGCTTTGCTTTTCACAAAAAAAAAGCAAAATTATGGCTGAGTATCACATATATAATGCCTTAGTAATTCAGAAATGCACATACAAATACTTAGGTGTTATAATGTCGAATGACTCTTCATGGAGTGCGCATGTGGATAGTGTGGTTTGCAAAGCCCGTGGGGCGCTGAGTTTCCTTTAAAGAAATTTAAAGTGTTCGCAACCAAACCTCAAAGAAACTGCTTTCATGACCTATCATGGAATATGCCTGTGTTGTATGGGACCCTGCACGGCAATCTTTGATTGAGAAGCTGGAGAGAAATCACAACAGGGCAGCAAGGTTTGTCTTGAAAGGTACGGGCGAAGAGATAGTTGTACGGAAATTAAAAAGTATTTGCAATGAGAATCCCTTGCTTCTCGTAGAAGGAAGTTAGGGCTAAAATTATTCTACTCAATATTTCAAAATAGAACCGGACTAAAAGGGAAACTTATTTTAAACAGCCCTTTTACGTTTCAAAACGACATCATAATTCTTGCAAAATTCGAGAGTACCGTGCCAGGACAAACTTGCTTGACAATTCATTTTTTGTGAAGACTGTGCAACAGTGGAATCGCTTATCGGAAGTGCACATGTGCTCTGTAAATGAATATGTCTTTTTTGAAAATTTGTAACCCCCCTGCTGTAACGCCTTCGGGCAATGCGAGGTAATCATTGAATAAAGAATAAAGACAAGTTTCGCGCGTGAGTCTGCGTTCTGTGCTGCATGTGGAAGTGCAATAGCTACGTTAGACGCGCATCACAGTAGGATGTAACAATATGATGAGTTTGCGGGAAAAAGTAGCCGAGTTATGCAGACGACAGCTGCAGGTGTGAATGTCGCATTGCAGGTGTCGCAGAACTGATCATGAAGTGGGCGGCATTACGGTGTTGTGGATAGTGTGGCTCTATGCATGAGTCGTGTTCATTTCCGCTGTCGTAATTCTCCGCTCCCCTTCTCAGACTGCCGCAGCCTATTCGCCGTAAAAGTCACAGCGATGTGAGCGCCACACATGTTGTGGCTGATGATAGGCTGGCTTACCTCCACTACAACCACTGTGTAGGCGATGCCTCTCGCTCCAGGCAGATCTCTGCCACGATGGTTGGGCGGCGAGACACACAGCCGCTAACATGAAAAACATTACGGGCTCGTCTCGGCATCTGACACCAGCACGGCAGAGACGGAGACATCGCCGCAGCCTAGGTGTTCATTTCACACTGCACAGCATTTTCAGACAAATCAGCTTTAGTGTGAGGCCCCCATTATAGCGCTCTTTTCGGGATGAAGAGCAGTAATCACGTACGGCATAGGGCAGACAAATTTAATCCAGAACTGGATATCCCCGCTCACATGAAGGAGTTGAAAAGGCGTCTGGGTGCCACTGCGCTGAACACGGGCATGGTGTTCATCACTTGGCAGCGCAGATAGTGACGGTTATGACGGTTGACCTGCGGCGACTTGCGTACGTTGACGGGGGCAGAATTATCGACCAATCTTCGCAAGGTGGATTGTCGTCTCCCGGCAGGCGAGGCGGGCTCGGCCTCTGATAACTATGTACCTCGCTCATGTTCCCCAGTGTTCATGTGCGGCCTTCACATTCAGCTCGGGTCCTTTTTTCAGGAAGTCGGAGAATAGCTGCGATTTCTTGGCCTCCCTGAAACGGACGCCAGAGTCCTCATCGTCAGCACGTCATGCCCGCATTCAAGCGCGTTGTTCCTCTACCCGTCTCGAAACGCGCTTTTGTGGCAAAGAAGGGAATTATTCAGAGAAATTGCAGGAAGGAGGTGACTCCCGCATCGAGCGCAACGTATGCCAGTTCGACCGGCCGTTAGTAGCTGTCACACCAGGACCAAGACAGAAAACACAAACTGTGAACGTTGCGCTTGAATTCGTAGCGTGTTCGCCCTTTCTTCTTCCTTGTACTATTCTCACAGTGAATTCGTCAATGTTCACCAACCAGCCCACAAACAAGCACTATTGGAACACAATATATTTGTGTCGAGCCCAGTGGGGTACTCTCGATAGATGGTACTAGAATGCCTCACACTGTGAAGGCGAGCTCTTCGTGCATGCTTATTTTTTTTAAATAACCAAAGATCAGCAATTTGCCTTATCAGTCCCAATCATCGGAACCGCCGTGGTGGCTCAGTGGTTAGGGCACTCGGCTACTAATCTGGAGTTCCCGGGTTCGAACCCGATCACGGCGGCTGCGTTTTTATGGAGGCAAAACGCTAAGGCGCCCGCGTGCTGTGCGATGTCAATGCACTTTAAAGATCCCCAGGTGGTCGAAATTATTCCGGAGCCCTCCACTACGGCGCCTCTTTCTTCCTTTCTTCTTCCACTCTCTCCTTTATCCGTTTCCTTACGGCGTGGTTCAGGTGTCCGCCGGTTTATGAGACAGGTACTGCACCATTTCCTTTCCCAAAAAAACTATTATTATTATTATTATTATTATTATTATTATTATTATTATTATTATTATTATTATTATAATCAGAGCCACCCATTTCTGCACTTCCTCGTGATAGAAAGCTTTCGAACGAAAAGATCACTATCACCTGGTAGTTTGTCCACCCACGTTCGAGTGTTCTGCACTCTCGATAAACCATGCCTCTATTGTCGGTGGTCGTTATGGTGCTCCGCGTATCATAAAAATAAACGCGCATTGACTTGATTATCCGGAGTCAGCTAATCAAAAACCACATTTCCATAGTTCATCGCTTGAGAACATGCCGCTCTGTGCACTGACCACCCTTACCACCCAATAACTTAGCAGCCGTATGTCAGGCGAATAACATACCACCTTTATGAGCAACCATAATTTTTGAGAAATTGCTCATGAATGGCTCACGTCCTGTCCAGGCTTTACAGCGCTGCCTGAATTTCGATGAAACAGAGTATAGAGAAGTTTCAATACAGGTAAAGCTAATAGTTGGACGCAGGTTACGTCGTGCAAAGTTCTCTGCACTGAAAAATGTGTCTCGCCTTCTGGTTCCAGTCGTTGCTTTCTGTTTTTATTGCAGTCTTTATTACACCATTCGTGGCGGCTCAGTGGTTATGGTGCTCGGCTGCTGTCTCTAAATGCGCAGGTTCGATCCCGGCCGTGGAGATCTCATTTGGATGTAGGCGAATGCTTGAGGGCCGCGATGTGTGCGATGTCAGTGCACGTTAAAGAACCCCAGGTGGTCGACACTATCCAGAAACCTCCACAATGGTGCCCGTCACAGCTTGAGTCGCTTTGGGACGTAAACCTCTTAAACCAAACCACCAATCTATCCTCAAAATTGCGATGCTCATAGAGAAAAGGATGATTGAATTTGCGAGGACATCCTTGCAAGCTAGTTGGTATATATTTGGCTGAATACCCAGCTCAGACAGACGAGGACAAAGAAACGGAGTGGACAGGACAGAGTGCTCACTTGTTACGAGTTATGCGATATATTCTGACGTGTAAGAAAGCGCTTCTTATTTTGCTGGAAAATTCTAGACCAGTCGCCTGTTGGTTTCAGGAGGGTTCTTGCCGCCACGGGAACTCTTATTGAACTAAAACTTCTCCGTTGTGTAGTTAAATGTACCCAAATTCCAGGACTGTCCAAGAGGTGAAAAGCTGCTATAACGAAAATATCTCGTGTTTCAACATTTTTCGCCAGTTTTTAACTGTATCATATTTGTTTTAGGTTGGTTAAGCCACTATATCGACACGGAGAGGAGTGAATTCATTGCTTTGGCACCAGCCAAGTACTGTGTTTTACACTGAGCCAGCTTTCCGGATCGGTATCTCTATGGCCGTTTTGGCGTCACACATAATGTTTCCTTGATTTTTTTCGTCCCATTCTTCAGATTTATTTTAGTGCAATTCATTTCATTATGGCTTGACGTTCATGATATCATGTCTCACATTTTTGGACAAAAATTTTCAACAGTGCAAAATTATAAGGTACTGTTACGGAAATAGTGAAGGTAGTATTCTGTTCTTGCAGTGTATAGAAAAATCCTTCTTTTAAAGTTTTTTCATCGCTTGCATGGAGCAGTTAAGACGTTCATAGAAAACCAACGGGGAACCCCTTTGACAAGCGTAAAAACGGTAATAGCAAAAAACATACTAGCCTGTGGACGGGATATCTGCCGATGTATTGATCTTATAGCATATGAAAAACTGCGTTCATAAGCTTTTTTTTCTTCAAAAATGCCTTTGTTCAGAGTTAGGTATGTTGTCTAGAATTGGGTAAACAAGCGCAAAACACGGGACGAAAGAAGAAAACGGCACACAACGCTCGAACAACTCAGGTTTAATCCACCAGAAGCGAAATGTATACCCAGAAAAAGAAAGATAACAAAACAAAACACAACAGACAGACAACATGACCGACAACTCGATACAAGAGATGAAATCATAATCAAGCCAACAGGAGAGACAGGTGATTTCTTTCTCGAGTAGGTGAACAGATGGCTTGCTGGCACAATTCTGGCCACTCTGCTGAATGATCATTGTCTCGAAAACTTTACTCTCTTACTTTGTTTTGTATTTCTTGATCACGCTCGTGCGGTCCAAAAAAGGACTGCAGTTTTCGAGGGACAGTTCTTATAGCGTACGGCTAGACTGCCGCCTCTGCCCATGTTATGTAATCAGGCGCGCTCGCTTAATGTGGTGTTAAGACAACGAGCCGTGTGCCCAACGTATGTTTTACCACAAGAGTGTGGCACATCATACACGACACCGCACTGACAATTGGTATATCGTTCCTGGTGGTTCGTGTTCCATGAGGGTCGTAAGGGTCCGTCATTGTTGGCATGCCGGCAGATGGCATTCAGCTTGTTTGGGTAGAAAAAACCATCCGGATCCCAGCGCGTCTCACGCACTTCTTGATGCGACGGCGCTGTCGTATCTAATTTGAAAATCCTGGCTCAGTTCCATTGGTTGTTCGTCGTTCATTCTTGACATTAGTACCTAGGTTTTACTTTTTACGAGAGCACGCCTTTAAGGTCCTTCTTACTGAAAACGGTAAGTTCAGTATGCAAGCTGCATGTGTGATTTAGGCCTCTGGAGCCAGAGTACTAAGACAAGTTTGGCGCACGGCCACTAAGAAGAAAAACCTCTTCAAGCTGACCACAGATAACAAATTATGGAGCTTGCTCACGTTACAGCACGGAAATAGACTTCACAGATGCATATAACATAAAGGTAGACCCTACGTGTGTCTTCCAAGTCCTCGAAATAAAATAAAATGTAACCTGACAACCAAAAGTAGGAGTCCTGTCTGGGAGACACACCACTTGGGTTTAGGTTTACCGCTCAAAGCAGTGGGCTTGAGGTTACAAAAGCTTTTTAACTGAGCTAGCAAGACGAAACACTATGCATTCGTTAATTACTCAGGCGTGTACGGCAATCGTCCAGAGGGTGGTAAGCGCGTGGCGTGATCTGCGATAAATGATAGACGAGCCAGCAACAACAAATTCATAATGACATTTCATTGAACCATCACAGACACAATGCAAAAAATGAATGTAAAGAAGATAAGTAGCGTAGTTCAAGGCAGCCTTCGGTTTCTTTGTTTGTATCTGCAAAGAAGAAGACGTACATTCGTGCGACAGACGAAGATGACCCTGCGCTTCAGTCGCATTGCCATCGCCGCATGTGTCTGTGCTCGTCCTGGCTAATCTCTGACTGTTTTCGCCACCGCTCCCGCCGTCCCAGTTCCTTTAAATAAACACTCGTCTTTCAGTATCACTGCCCAAGCCGTTCGAAGTGAGGGGTGGCCGCTCACTTAGGGAAGATTGGTGCGCACGTTTCGTTTGTTCAAAACATGGTTGGGAGCACTGGAATATGGTAGCGCATGAGTGCAGACACGTGGTTACATTTCGTATTCCGCGGGTTTTATTTAAATGCCGGACAGCGCAGGCGGGTAAGTTAGCAGAAAAAAAATTTGATCGGTTGTTTTTAAGCCCCTCTACAACTTTGCGGAACGCTCTTAACTCTAGAGTAAACATTGGAATTTTCACAAAAGTCATCTTAGTGAGTTAAGCAATTGAGCGGAAATTGAAAAATACTCCGCGCCGCATAAGAAGAAAGTCGATGGCTTCACTCATCTGCTATCTACCGCTTTTTTAAAGCCATGGCTCTATATATAATTAGAAACAAAACCTTACATCTAAACTTTTAAATCAGGCGAAGCGCCATACGCAATTGAAACAAACTGAACTCTGTTCGGAGTCACCTGGATTGGTTTCCAGCATTATTTTTATTCTTCTTAAATAAATGTATAATTACTGCAAATTAGGGAACGCTTGCAGTGTTGATTAAATATCAGCAGAATAGTTGTTAGCCATCTTGAAAAAACAGCTGGATAGAGTGTTCGGGGTATGGCACATTGTGCTGGAGGTACAGTCTTGGTCAAAAGTCATGAGGCCAAAGGCTTTTCGCTTCAGCCGCATGACAGTGCCATTACGACACTATTGAAGACCTAATGACCTTGAAATGCTAGCAGAAGGTTTCATCTTGCGGTAAAGAAGCTTCCTGCTAGACTTGTGTTTTAAATAGTTCGCTGCGCGGAGCATTCTAAGAATATCCACTTCTCTGCACCTGAACGCTGTCGCTTTAAGAGTTTTGGCCAAGACTACCTTTTGTATGGCTTTAAAAAAAGCCTCGGAAATATTAAATACGCCATTTGTCAGCCTCGATTTGAAGCTGTAGAAGTTTTAAACTGAAATATGATGCGTTCGTGAAGAGGAAACCACTTTTAACACTTAAGAGCCCCTTGCTAAGTTGCCTACCCATGACAGCAATTTTGTTTTCATTTCTTCGCAAATAAATTGTACGGCTGTCTCGAAGATGAACACGATAGCTCTTCCTGCTCGATCCAGAACAGCGGAAATATAGATGACCACAAAACATTTTTCGCGCTTTTAAGCCTTTGCAGGCCGCAGCATGGTGCGTTGCTGTTTCCTGCGGGATGGGCTGTATCTTTATGAAGACGGCGTGGTACCGCACCAGAGACCCCACAACAGAATTGGGGAAGCTCTCCGCAGCGTTCTTCGACCGGATCCTGTGGTCCGTTTTTCTGTCCTGGATCACCGTCGCCTGTGCCACAGGAAGAGGAGGTTATCAGAGAGGATTTCATTCTTCTCGCAGATTTTCAGAAAACACAGTTTATAGACAGTAGTTGGTGGCAAGATAAGAAATTTTGCACCACTTTTTTGAGAGAAATACTTTAATGAGCACGAATTAAGGACAAGCTGCGACAATGGGGAGTGGACAAAAAGTCGTTTCAAGTCTTGGTGGAGCCTTGTTTTTGTCAGATTAGCTCGACATGAAATTCAAAATGACCATGCAGCCGTTCTCTAGGTGGGGCAAGAAAGCTGCAGTATTAACGTAAACTACAAACTGAACTAACAGCTCAGCTTGGTTTAACGGACATAGAAAACGCTCTGCACAGCGACTTTTGTTAGCACGTGTTTATTGCGCGAACTCGCGCCAGAAGTTATGTTTTCTGTGTTTCTGTCCAGCAATTCTTTATTCGAGCTCTGCTTGAGAGGTGGTTCACAGCCTGGCTTAATTCTGTCTCATACAATCTCAAGTAGATCGAACATTTATGCTCTGGACTTGCTGAAAAGTGAAAACTTTGCCCGAGCATATCCCATGGATTAAGATGTGGAGAAAAAAAAAAGATGCGGAAAGCATTGCTACCCCTTGTCCCACATTTCATAAGGCACATGCGAAGCAGTTTTTCTCTGAATTCAGATAACTGGCAAGCGCAGATGGCTTTCTCTTATTGTAAACGATACAGACCTCAGGAATGTCACAACATCTTACCCATCTTGTTTATTGTTTCCATAGGCTTCGTGAACACGTTCCTCTCGTGGAGCCCCTTCACGCCTCTGAGCAGGCTGGCATTTGGGGTGTACCTTATACACCTGCTCTTCATACAGCTCTTTCTGTGCATCTCCAGGGAGAGGTTGTTCTTCTCGCACTTCTTTGCGGTGAGTGCCAGGGACAAAACGCTTTATTATTGGAAGTTTAAACTGGTATGCGCAGCACCTAAGGTACACAGGCACAAGCACACGGCACACAGTGTACACAAGTAGCACAACCTTTGGAATGATTGCCACAGTTTAGGACGAGAAGTCAAAACCTGTTCCCCCGTGCCACTTGCTAATAGTTTGACGCCCGTGAGCATAATATATTATTAGATAAAAAAACTTGCAGCGTGACGAGATTACAACTTCTTTCTGGCCAAATGTTTACGATAATCCCCCAAGGTGGAGTAGATAATAATAAGGGTGTAATTACTCATTGGCATCCACCCAGGCGCAGCCATACAGCTACAAAGGAAAGCTCAATCCCCACACTTTAACCGTCCGCTCTATTCGCAAGCTGCCCAAGTATACAGAGCTCACGGTGCATTTGTCTGCTACCACAGGCCGCAGAGCTAGCACTGCAGCTAATGTATGTCTAGAATACTATGTGAAGCGGGCAGCACTTCACATCTTCAAGGCACGGTAGTGATAGCCCTCGGAGTTAACTGATGAAATTTTTTCGTGAAGTGAACACTGAAGAAGAAAATTATGGTAACGCACGAGCATCAATCTTTCTAAAATCCCAAATCTATTAAGAAACACCCCCATGGCAGTCTTCGTAGAGCGGTATTATGGTTAGCTCATCGCTTTGAGGGTTCTTTCTGTTCCTTAGCGCGTTTTTCGCAAGTGTGGACACGCATTAACAGGGGAGCTCACGTGTATTTCCACGTTCTTAATATTGTCGATGCTGTCAATTTTGGCGCTTGTGTCTTTTCATCCAGGGCGTCCCTTCTAGGCAGCTAGCCTACAAAATTCACGTGTCATTCAAACAAAACTTAAAAATGCCACTTGAACTCTAAGTGGTAGATGCATAGCCATCGGCGTAAATATTCTATAGCGCTCTTTATTTTTAACTGATGCTGGCGATAAAAACTAAAGAAAGGAAGCTTTCGTCAAACCTCCAACGCGGTTAAAATGAATACTGTAACACGACTCGTTAGAGCATAGCTCTGATTAAATGCGTTTACCATGAGAACTACAGGCAAATCTGCTGAGATGCACGCGCAGAGTGCGACGCAGAGCGGGCGATGATCTGTGCCTTCGCTGCAGCCTAAGGCAGTGGCAACAACGGTAGTTGTCCCACGAACAATTAAACCATGCTTGCGGCTCCGTACCTTGTATGGTGCCGGCAGGCGCAGAAGCTCTGAGTGAGCTTCGCTGTCCGTGCAACGGGATAGTCCAATAACAGTCACGATAAAGGTGCCACCAATATGGAATTGACTACACCTTTCCTGTATCGAAGAATGGTTTGTATAAAATTACCTGTGGGCTTCAGTGTACAGGTAAAATGATGAAATAGACCGGCGTTTATTTCTTTTTGTTTAAAAATCCTAACGGACTCCGAAATGCTTAGTCAACATCGTTTCGGGTTGTCAGTGGCTTCAAGTGCAGCGATTTTGTTTTTTTCCTTTTGACGAAACTCATTCGTGTTAGAAAGAAAAATATAACGGTGCTGTCTTTTTGAGTCAGATTAATTTCCCACTTTTATAACAGCATGGAAAACTACGTCCAGTGTACACAAGTTTCCTCAATTACCCGTCTCCACTATGCTTTTAAAAAAAGAGCCAAGTAAAATTTCGTCCGTCAAAATAGGCAAATGGAAGCCTTAGTTGTATATTTGACAAGTTAATTCGCTGGCGCAGGCCAGAAGTAAATTTGTTGGTCCGGCGTCTCTTCATTATTTGCTCCTGTGGCAATCCTTACCGTGTCATATTCGCAGCTGCACTTTTCTGCATATCCTTCTGATGATCTACTCTGTAAATTATTCCTGAGAAGGTACGGGGCACTGAGGCACGGAAGGCATGGTAAAAGGGAGTTTTGCACAACGCCCAATTAACGAATTATTCTCTCTTTCCAGTTCTGTACTCGTACGAAGTTCCGAAAGGCATGATGCGTCATAAACGAAGATATTGTATATGCATCCCGTTCATGCTACGCTTTCTTTCTGATGTAAAAAGAGGTGCTTAATAGCTTAATAGCTTTCACGTACAAACTCTACATACTCGGAGCACACATGAAGCCTTTATATATATATATATATATATATATATATATATATATATATATATATATATATATATATATATATATATATATATATATATATATACATACATACATACATCGGGAGTATTGCGGGTTCTTCTATATGTTCTGTTTTCTTGTAAAAACACCTATGAATTGAACACACATCCTTCCACAAGAGCTGTATGTTGTTTTTTTCTGTGAGAATAAAAAAGGGCAGAACAATACTGAAAATACTATTAATAGTTTAGCTTTTAAGACATTATCTCTCTTATTCCACGTATGTGAGGCTTGTAAGCAATCTCCGCGCGTAATAATAGTGAAATATGTGTTTTCCCTCCTTCTTTTCGCAGGTTTCGCTCTTCTTCACCACAATTGTGTGGAGCTACCTCCTTAGTTACCTCTTGTTCATCTGCTGCGAGGCGCCAACGGGGCGGCTGGACAAGCTAGTCTTCGAACCTCAAAGTAAACAGACCGAGAAAAGCGCTGGAGACGCGGCACCAAATGCAAACGGCACGGAGGACGGACTTCCGCAAGTCGTTGCAAAGCTCCGAGATGCCTAACTGGACCTTGCAAAAACAGAGAAGAACGCTTCTAATGCCTTTCTTCACGATATCTGCAACCAATCAGCTGTCATCTTTAATTCGACTGGTGACGACGTAGTTGTCGACAACGGTCGACCACTGCCAAGAAGTTAAAGCCAACCTAATAAACGACAGCACACGGTAAACTTTCTCTATTTATTACTTCTTCACAGTTATAGCGAAGACAAGAACATAGGCTTAACACGACTGTTGCGCCAGCGTTTCTTCTTTCAGCTACGTACCTGTGTGTTTTAAACAAATTCATAGTGAGGCGTACAAAACATGTGAATTTTTGTGAGTGACAAAAGATTAAAGTGACGCAAAGAAACGAGAGCAGATTTTTGGCGGTTCCTTTTAAAGGGAAGTAGAGTCTGAAAATGGCGATGACCCTTCTTTTTAATTTTGTTGCTGCAGACGCCTTGAAAAATGGGCTCTGCATGAATACAAAGAAAGCTCTTCTTTCTGTTCGACTGGAAAAATTTTCATACGCTTTCAAACTTACATCCGCGAACTTATACGCATCTCAGTTGTAACGAGTGCAGTGAAAAACTCGGGAAACCATTGCTTTTTTTAAAGGAGCTGGCGAAGTTTCGCTCAGAAATAATTAAACCAAAACGAAATGAGTGTGCGTAATTGGTTAAAATTATACCTAGGTACCTCTTTTAATTTTAACAATACTCGTACGACAGCGACCTTCAATATTAGAACTGTGAATTTTTCTCCCAGTTTCACAGATCTGCTGTTTTTTATTTAGTTAATGACCCTTATTTATATGTATTCGAAGTCATTCGGTGCGCCTTGTCTGTGTAACCTCGTCATGTGTTTTTTGTTTTTTCCCCGCAAAGCGGAGTAGAGCAGAATGTAAAGATATTTCGGTCAATGCGGGGTGCTCAACTGCGGTATTGTCGTAGTGAGACATATTGGCCTTTTCGGCGAAATAAAGCAAAGCTTACTTGCTTTGGAATTAAAACCGTGTATGAGGCTATAGTAAGGACGGTGGCAAAGAGCCACGATTGTACACTGCTGCGTTTAGCTTTGTCAGTACTGGAGCTACGGCAGGCTTAAAATATTTATAAAATGAATTTGTCAGCCCGTTGTGACAAGAAGACTTGCCTGGGTTCAGTTATTCCCTTCATTTTGTTATTTTCTCGGGTGAAAACACTGCGCGGCTCTTATCCAGCTCCACTGGTTGAAACCGAAAACCATCAGCTAATAGTGAAAGCATACTAGTGAAAGGCGCATGTGACAGATGGCGGCAGCTGTCAGGCAATCACTGGAAAGTTCGCCGGCCCGTTTGTCTCCTCATTCGCGCGCTACGATCCTGCTGCTGTAAATACTGGTATAAGCGAACGAAAGAGCGTAATCAGCTGCGTTCATCACTCGGCGGACCTTTTGCAGCGGTAGGCCGATGTCTTTGCGATGGTTTCTGCGCCTGCGTCAGCCAGCTGGCGGGCGTGACGGTGCAAGTTGCAGCGAACACGCCGCGCTTTTCAGATGGAGATATGGAGATATAGTCCCAAAGTGACAAGATGCTGAGTTGGCGAAGTTGCTTTGTCATGCATGAGATCTGTTCATGGCAGTGCTGTCACTTCCTAAGGAGGAAGCAATGGTCGGGAGCAGTGGTCAGGCACAGTTTGTGATGTGCTCTTGTGATGCCAGTCATAAGTGAGATGGAAGCTTCATTTATAAAATGAAGTCGTCAGCTCGTTGGGGACAGCGCCCTGTCCTGTCCACTTCTGTTCGTCCTTGTTTTTTTCGCGCTGCATTCTTTTACCATGTTTTGACAAGGAGACTTGCCTGGGTTCAGTTCTTCTCTTAATTTTGTTACTTTCTTGGATGAAATAGGGCTTTCTAACCAAGCCTTAGTTTCATCCTATAATCGTGTTATCAGCGGCAAAAATTCATTTTTAAAATGTTCGATCCTCACCGAACAAGAAGCGAATAGGGCCCTAAGTTTCAGCAAAACGCACGTTTTATATCGCCTTATTGCTTCTTCAGAGACCCCTGTCATTCAATTTCATATATTTGACTCAAATGAGCACGACTTTTCTCAACGCCGATAATGCGTTTAGGTAGGCCGCTAATCAGCCATCAAGCGTTCAGCACTTGCCTGCAGCGCAGCTCCTCGGGAGCGTTCTTCATCAATACTTCCAACTGCTGCCTTTGAGATCGAATCCCATTGATGAAAACACTTTGCTTCATAAATTTCTCAGCTGACAATGTGCTCATTTTCGCACGGAAAATTTTGGAAACTTTTTTTCATCTTGTATAACACCAGAACTTGCTATCGCATTCATTTTTAGTTTCTGCTTAAAGTTTTCCTGCTCTTCTGCACTACGTGCCTGCTAATCATTACACAACACGTCCATGGCGTCCGCTGTCTCTCTAACAAACAGTTCGTCTGCCAGAACTTGATCATTAAATTTCAATGATTGCCAAACGAATTTGCTGCGAGTGCGTTGTTTCCCAACTCCAAATGGCAGCAAGCAATTATCATCGATACAGGATTCACTTGACACTAACTACACAAGACCCGTATGCTTGATACAACAGTGCATGACTTTTGCCTGGAATGTCATGCACCTTGCAAGCCATCTAAACTTTAATTACTCTTTTACATGCAACCTTTATGGTCAGCAATTACTGCAACTGTACGGTATAAAATTTGGAATCACTTACCGTTTGAGATCAAAATATCTAGAAACTTGAATACTGGGTTAAAGACATTTTTAGTGACATGTAGTTTCAACCCTCTATAATATTTTGTTTGTCTTTTTCTTCTTTTTCGTGTTATGACTGGCATGCATTTGCACTGTTTGAGTTTCAAGTCTGTTACTGTGCTTCCAAGCGTGAGCCCAAACTGGCGTTGTCTATAAGCCCATTTATTTTTGTTGTATCATTTAGGTGTGAAATAAAGCAAATAACTGCTCTAGCTCATTCTCAAAAAGAGTGTAAAGCTCATTTCACAAAGACAGGGACCAACGTCTTGAAGCCGACATCACAGCGGTAGTCCGCGCTGGTGTCGCTTGAAGGGCGCTAGCTATAGATCTGCCATGCGCTGAGAAAACACAAGTTACCCTATATCAATACAATTGGTCAGTGTTAGACAGCTGGTAGACGCTTTGAAAGAAAACCGTCTTGTCATCAAAAATATTAGATGCATAAACGTAAGTCAAACGCCAGTGTGCACCGTTAAGGAGGAAGTCTCACAACCAAAATATCACGAAATATTGTCACGCACAAGATAGGAGCAGTGAAATGCTGTAACCCAATCTTGAAAGAGCTATTGACAGAGTGCCGCATGATGTACGTCAGGTTTAAATGCACGGGAATGCTACCCCGCGGAAATACGCGAGACTCATGCGCTTTTGTCGTCCCTCTTCTTGTCCCGTCCTTAGCGCTAATGTATTCGTGAAAAACTTATTTGTGAAAAAACTAGTCAAACTTAAATATCTTACGGACTCGTGGGAGTGTTACGCGGCACGACAAGTAATGCGCAAATCGAATAATATCTGCTACGGTGGTTTTGGCTGCGGAAGTAGTCTTTGTGAAAAACTAGGAGCCCACCGTAACAATAGCCAGGGCAAGAGCGCTGCCGATGGATGGTGCTGGTATCGTCTGCTGTTGCCGCTATCTAGGCGGCGCCAGCTGAGGTGACGTTGCCTCTTGCTCCCGCGAGACCTCCTCAGCAAGTTCACGAGAGCGAGAGAGACATGCCTCCTAGTACGGCGCAGCCTCAGCAACAGCGGCTACGGAACCTTGGCGTAATGCAGTAAAAGCCGCGAGTGATTGGACAGTTCTCTGTTTCGACCACCACAGGATAGGTGACATGTTTAAAAAATAGCCTGTTTAAAATGCGCACACTACAAGAGACAGTTTTTTTTTTTCAGCATCTTAGATCCCGGAGTAATTCTCTGAAGGGGAATTTTTGTGGTACAAGTAACACGAAGATTTAGAGACATTACAGTTTCAATGAAGAACGGCTGACCCATTGATCCCCCCATCCCCCGCTCTCTTCGACCCCTAAAAACTTTCCATGAGCAATATAGTTCGAGACTGTTAAATGCAATGTTTTAGAGTAGGAACATACACACTTCGCCGCCCCGTGCACACTTTGTTGTCAGTTTTAAACTGTCAACAAAAGGAGGCGTTCGGATTCACTTTTGTGCTCTTTCTTCAAGCGGACTTAGCAGCAATTTCTCCCCGATGTAAGGTTGTCGGTGAAGAACTGCGCGAAGCTTTATTGATATATTTAGGTTCCCAGAATGCGTGTGTGCTTGATGCATGTATTGCTTGCTGATACGTCAAGTTGCCATAATAGCGACAGTGCTTTCTCTATTTCGTGGAGTGAGAAAGCTTGGATATCAAACCGTGGAAATGGGGAATAATGTAGATTTTTGTTGCAGACGGTATTTGACCATTCCATTTTAGCAACTTGCGATTTATACCGGAGCATTACCCCAGGCTTACTCAGGATTAAAAAAAAAAGTCATCTAGTGCTTACCCTTCAGTTAGCATGTTCACTCCCGCAGTGAGAAAATAGCGGGAGCGAGTCGCACGGGAAGCTCACTGGAAGCAGATTCTATTATCGCATGTCAAAAAGAAATCAGTGTTACAACAACTCGCTCAGGTATCAACTTATTGGTCACAGGCATAAAAACCGGTGTACTCTATTATGGCACACTGAAAACCTCGCCAGTTTGCTACTAATTTGCTCATTTTACACTGAACACACTCATTTGTCACAATTCTATTACGCAAAACGGCATAGATCGTTCGTACTTGTCAGCTTTCTTGGAGGTAAGACCTCAAGCATTTCTTTAATATATTTATGTGTTCATACGAGAAAATAAAAGAACCGCGTGTGCATATTTAGGTGAGAAGCATGATGAAGAAATAAAGACAACGCTCGGTAACGCGGCTATTGGATGCCTAGATGTATAACCAGTAAATTAACAAGACAAAACGAAACAGGAATACATGTACGCACTGTCTGAGGACTCTGAAACGCAAGCATCACTATGCACAGAAATGTTCTGCCGGAAAAATGAGCACCACTGACCGCCAAGAACGTTTTAATGGTCACCTGCATCATTTAAACACGAAGGTTCGAATAAAAAGCGCCGCGTCGCCGGCGCGGCCACTCCCCTCCATGGAGCGACATGCTACACACTGTCGAAGCGTAAGCACCAGCTCTGTAGTGACGGCTCTTTTGCCGTTAGCTGACCACAATACGTGACACGGCGGAAATCTGCTACGAAAGAGTTTTAAGCCAATCAAGGCGCCAAGCAAGGTGGGTTGTCGTGTGGATGACGCCACGAAGGACTGCAACCACGATGGCGTTTGACTGCTTCCGGTAGACGCTAGCATGCGCATTGGGCTTTGTGAAACCGGTCTATTCTGAGAGAAGTTTGCTTCCCCAGTGTATTGTGCGGGTAATGGCAAAGAAATCAAAATAAAAAAATTCACGTCTCATGCAAACAAGCATAAAATTAAGTGTAAAAGTCAGCACAAACTCATATCGAATAAAAAAACAAAAATTCACCCCAAGTACTTATCACAAAGAAGTGCGAGAAGAACATCCTCTCCCGGCATATGCGCAGCCAGAAACAGGCAGGTGGATGATGTACACACCGAAGGATATCCTGCTCAGGGGCGTGAAGGCATTCCAAGAGAGGAAGGTGTTAAAGAAGCCTGTGTTCGCGGAAGGACAGGTGGAAATACACAGATAATCCGGATATATAACGGAGTAACGAGAACAGAATGCGCAATTATTTCTGTCAGCGACGGCAGCAGGAGAGAATATATTGGAGACTTTTCGGAGCACTCACTGCCGGAAGCATATAATTTTAAATATATAGGGCAATACACGGACTACGGCAACTCTTATGTAACAATGCACAAATTTAGGTTCAATAACGCTTTAAAAAACACTGGTAAATATTGGTTCAGGGTGACAGGCGTGAGCAGTCATGCTGCTGAAAATAGTGTCCCCTTTACGCCTAAATCTGATGATGACGGGCTCAGGGTGGTAGGCTTGATTTAATAGCGTGTTTTATTGCAACACACGCTCGTGTCACTCAGGTTCGATCGAAGTTCCAGCCCTATGAAGCCCAAGAAGGAAGGGGGAAGCTAGGTGACGCATCGGGAGAGTGAAAGCCGTCAGTTTGTGGTAACTGACTGCTAAAGCGCCTTTATTTTAAGCACTAAATGCTTTTAACTCACGTTTTTGGCGTGCCACGAGTGACCTTGTCGGCAGAATGGAGCAGAACCACGTCTGCTAAGCGAAGGGAGAGCATCGAACTTTGAGGAAACTTTTCGTCTCTCTCCTGGTTCCTACGTGCGGGGCTGCCGGAGCACCACATGCGTCAAAATCGGTGTCTGCCAACTCCCACGGTAAGCCAAGACAGCGCGCGTCGCGAAGGAGCTAACTCTATGTCCTGCAGCCCAAGCGGCGCACGAGCAGTCCTCGTGACGTGTGAGAGAAACGAGAGCGGAGAGAGTCCACCGTCTTCACAAGGCCGCTCTGCGCGTGCGCGCGTCTTATCCAGCTCCACTGGTTGGAAACGAAAACCATCAGCTAATAGTGAAAGCATACTAGTGAAATGCGCATGCGGCAGATTGCGGCAGCTGTCAAGGGAACACTTGCCACTTCGCCGGCCCAGTTGGCTCCTCATTCGCGCTCCACGATCGTGCTGCTGTCAACCGTGGTTTCAGAGAGCGAAAGAGTGAATTAACCTGCGGCCATCACTCTGCGGCCCCGTTGCAGCGGTGGGCCGATGTCTTTGCGATGGTTTCTGCGCCCGCAGTCAGCCAGTTGGCGCGCGTGACGGTGCAAGTTGCAGCGAACACGCCGCGCTTTTGAGATGGCGATGTAGCCCCAAAGTGACGAGATGCTGAGGTGGCGAAGTTAGTTTGTCATGCATGAGATCTGTCCATGGCAGTGCTATCGCTTCTAAAGAGGAAGCTGTGATTGGGAGCAGTGGTCAGGCACAATTTGTGATGTGCTCTTGTGATGGCAGTCATAAGTGAAATGGAAGCTTTTTAGCATAGCAGACATGCTGTTCACGAATGAAGAGAAAGCACACTGGATTCTGGCTTTCGGAGCATCTCATGGGAACAGAAGGCGCGCTGCAATCCTTGTGCAGCAATAGTGGCAAGGCAGGCGGCCAAGTCCAATGAAAATTCTGCATACCTATACCTACGACAGAGGGGCAGTTTAAGCGGACACGGCACAGAGCAATTGTTTTAAGTGAGGGCGTCGATGCCAACCTTTTGCCGCTATTATCTTCGGATCTCCAACCAAGCGTACGCGGCGTAAGCCGGGATACCGGAGTGGCCGAGTCATTAGAAAGGCAGCGCTGGCGGACAACGGACAAGGCCAAGAAGTGGAGTAACTGCGTTGAACTAGTAAGTGTTATCCACAAATCTTAAGTCCCCCTATACCCAGTGAAATGATTCCTTTTCCATTCAGAAACAGGTCATCTCTATAGGGTCAAACATCGCTCCTGTTATGAGCTTCCTCTACATGGTTATGCATGATATAGATTATATTGGGACTAAAAAACAGAAAGAAGAAAAATAGGTCCCAGTCCGCACCACTAAGTATAACGGGCTTATAGCTATGCATGATGAGAATTTGGCAAGGAACTTGAAAATTTTTCACTGCTTAAAATATTTAGATATGTAGATGAGTGCCTAATCATCCTATGCGGCCGCTACGATGCTTTTATGACCGAAGTAGTGTGGAAGTTTCGGAATGTCGTATAATTCCCTGGCCGACGAGGTGCGCCGTGGAGACGCAGGAACGCGGAACCTTTCCTCCTTCACCGCGGGCGAGGAGCCAGAAGGTCAGCTCGAGAGCGCTGCGCAGCCTCCTTCCTCAAAACAGTCGCCAGCGCGCACTGCAAGACGCCTCCGGAGCGGTCGCTGATTGGCCAAAAGTGACAACGGGCAAGTGCGCTCAGATCGGCGGGTACCGGCCGTGGCCGGAGTGAGACGACAGCGAGCCGTGACAGCGAGAGGACGTCAGTTAAATACCTCCCTTCTTCCCTCCTGGTCGTTGCCATCTTGCCCCGTCAGCCGCAAGACCAAGCCTGACGGCAAGGGTCGCAGATCAAGCAGCCAGCGATTTTAGGAGAGGCCAATAAACGTTTGGGGGGCTCCGGGCAAAGCGTCCTGTTCCCTGTTTTGTTCTTATATCTCAGTTCCACTGCGCCGCCGGGAGAACGGCCGCGCGTGGTGTGCGATACCAGGAGCTCAGTGTTTACGGCCTAGACCTTAAAAGAGGCCTTGGCTTTTCTGCTTCAAATAAACAGTCTATAAAATTTAGGACTGCAGGCGAGAAGTGTAAGTTACAATCATTTTTTCATTGCAGTTTTGCAAGAATAAAACGAGCAGGATAAATGAAATTGTCCCTACTGGGGTCTCAGATGGACGCATATTCAATTTAATACAGATGAGTGACTTGTACAACGGTAGTTTCACTGACGTAGGGGCAGTGGAAAGTTATGGCGCAGATATCCTAGCAAAAATTAACGTTGCTAACTAATTAATTAATATGTAAACGCCAATTAAGAGTACGCATGATGTGAACACAAAGGTAACTTTTTTAAACATGCATTCCAGCGTCATAATACATGAGAAAGTAAGCCATTGAAGTCGCAGAGGTGCAGGAAACATGCATAACATTACACTTCGCAATGTTTACTGCCATTAACCACAGGTTACAGCAGTTGGAAATGGCGTTATTATTATTTTCGAGCACGAATATTTTGGAGTTAATTTCACGAAAGACTACACAATCATCCGCGAAGACGTGGATGTTAGAGGACACGCATTGGGCTAAATCTTTAATTAAAATAAGGAAAAACAGGGGACCTGAAACGGAGCCTTGTTGCACACTGGAATGGACGGGATTTAGCAGGCAGTTGAAATTGTTAGCCGTGATGAACTTGTATCGGTCACAGAAGACATGTACTGGCCAGGTTAGAATCGTGCTATGTAAGTTAGATTTGCTTAGTTTGAAAAGGAGTAGCTTATAAAGAATTTTCTGGAGGCTTTAGAAAAATCAAGAACCACACAATGGGATATATATGAAACGAAGGTCGAGGAAGATATGAGGTTTTTCGGAGAAAGCTGCGTTTCTCCAGCGAGATTCTTGCGGAAGCCATACTGCATGTATGTAAAAAAAATAAAAGCTTTACAGAAAATTGACGATGTTTGCGCGAAGTGCGTGTTCAAGGATTTTTACCGGCATGCTTGTTAATGACATAGGGCCGTAATTGCAAGGTGAGTCCTGATTTCTCCTGATTTCTCGGCAGGAACAACCATTCCCATCTTCTCTTCTGAGCGGAGGGTACTATCGTTGAGAGATTGCTGTATCGGTTAGCGAAAATGAGAGCGGAGGACAAATGTGTGTCAAAAATCTACGGTTGATTTGGTCAATTTCTGGAATAGATGACACTTCCAGAAAATGGATAATGCGCTTGGTTCGTATTGCTTCAATAATTACTGGGTCCATTGGTTGAAGTTCATCGCATGTCATGATCGGAAATGTTGGATCAGATAAAATGTCAAGGTAACCACAAAAAAGAACTGATTTAATGCCTAAGAGGAGGTCTGAGGAGATAAAGTTCCACCGTCGGAGTCACGAAGAGTTACTGTATTCTTCTCAATATTGTTGACAACTGTCCAGAACTTCTGATGATGGGCAAGGAGTGCCTCGTACTGATTAGAACAGCCTAGCAGACCACGCTCACTACAGCGACAGGATTTGTGTGCATGCCATTGCCCTCGCCCTCTTCCACCTCTCCTTCGTCTCCTGGCCCAATAGAGCTGCACAGTAGACGCTCTCGCGATGTTATTAAAAATCTCGGTGGCAATACAACGTCAGCCTTGACGGTATAGCAACACAAAAGGTCGAGATTATACTCTTATTTTGTACCACAAAAAAAAAAGAAAAATCGTACGCTCACTGGAGGCAGCGCTTTCCAAAGCGTGACGCATGGTAAGGGCAGCTGTACGATCGTTTTTTAGCCGCATGCGGTCGCGTCCTTGCGCCCATGCGCACGGGCCGAGGTATGGGACGCATGAACGTATCCGTCCGGGCGCACCAAGTTGGTCAACTTCAACTCTGTGACGCATGAACGGATGGTCGCATGACAGCTAGTGGCTGCTGTCCCGGGACATGGAAGCCCACGCCCTTCTCATTTTTACCTGCGAGAGATCGTCGGCCGCCAAGCGGAGTAAAAAACAATGCCTAGTAGGTGGCAGCAATGCCGAGAGACATATAATGTTGGCGGCATGTAACTTTATGAGTGTAGGACAGCAACTTAGAACTTCGCCGTCCGTAAGAGAGACGAGCGAAAGTTCCAGAAGTTCTTTTGTCGCCGTCTAAACCGAGTTGATTGAACTTCCTTCAAACCTACGCTTGAGTCTACACAAGATGTACGCTGTAACGGTGCCGCTAAGAGTTTATTTGGAGCCGTTTGTGATAGTTTTGTGTTCCTTATTCGCGCGATGAACTTCACGAACAGCAGCTAGAAGCAGCTCTCCAGGGTGAACTTCCTGCGCATAGAGCAAGCTTCACAGCGAATTGACAAGTGTGAGTGCAGTGATTGCGGTTGGAACGAGCGCTTGTGCGTTACCAGTGTATGGCCTGCAGGTATAATTAAGTTTGAAAAGCTCACTACGCACGCCTTGTTTTCTTAATGCTGAAATGAACTTCGAGCTGTTCAGCAGGTCGTGTTTCTTGTGCACGCTTGTGTACTGGAGTTTAGAAGTGCCTGAGTGTGATCTGACGAAATGAACTTCCAGCTCTATTGCTAGTCAATTTCGTTGCAGCGGTTGCAGTGATCGCGAGCGCACGTCGTTTTACCTGCGGCGTAGCCATCACCGACATTGATCGTGATTCGTGTGTAACTGTGTTAGACAGCCGCAGTCACAGCCGACGTGACCATTCTGAAACCTGTGTTTTGCGTATGCGTAAAGACCTCGGCTGCAGGGTCGTTGAGCTGTTTTCTGCGGGGCACAACGAAATTGTCGCCACCATTCTGCGGCATTGTGCTCCATAAAGTGCATTTTGTGGCTCTGAGTGGCCGGATAACGATGGTATGCCGGCGGCGCTGTTCATCTGTGTGAAAACATCGGTGTGCATGGCAGCTGCCACTTCTGGACCGTCTGTTTTTACTTCCTGCCGGCTATAGGTGCCTGTATCTACAATAAACATTTGCATGACAAATTGAATGAATCCAACTTCCTCTGCATGAGATCATGGGCTGAGCCAAAGCAACAGCTTTAATTTTGGGTTGTGACATGTTATAACCCGATAAGGAACACTTATTTACGAACACAAACCATTGTCCACACTTATTCTCAGGCGTTTCACAATGCGCAAATCTTTAATAAGTGCCGACTAGTACAGCGCTGTTTCATGAGCATTTCATTTTAAATCATGCAAAAAAGAACTAAAGCAGATGTTTACGCTTCTCTAAGCGAGCAACCCATATACAATTGTGCCTTATTAATATGAACACTTTGATTCCGGATCAGAACTGTACATAGAAATAGTTTTCAATATTAGTGAATCGTGATTAAAAACATTAACATTTTCAGGAAACCGCTGAGATTAACAATCATTTTTGCTTAGCAGCATCGAGACAAATGCTGGAGTATTAAGTGCATTATTGTGGTTGCCATAGCCACTGGTAAAATGCAGGGATATTGCAGTGCCCAGTGCCATGACAGGCGCGATAGAAACTGCATTCATTGAATCAGCGACTGATCGAATATTATTTTATTTTCTTTCACTTCACTGCTGTCGCCAAGCTCATAAGCAACTAGGCTTTGATGGCGTCGGGCAGTTGTTAAGCAGCGCTACCTAGGCAAGTTGAACCAGCTTCTGTGAGATGCTCTGGAAGCCTTTATAAGCATTTGCCATCAATGCACTTGCACACATGCATCTGGTACATTCATATACCTGCGACTGCCTGCAATGAACATAATTTTCCTGTTGTGTAAAGGCGATGGTGGGCCTATGAGAATGTATTTGTCAGAAATGTAGACTGCTTCGAAGATTTCCTTAGCCTTCGTTGCATTTGCTGCATTTATAAAATGGTTTGCTTGAATGTAGATGCTTGTTTGCACCTTCCACAATGCTCAGCTATAGGTTTTTTGGGACTCCTATCTGTTCACATTTGTCGTATGGTCGCGACAGGGCCATTTTTGTGCATATGGCCAAACCATGTTAACAAAGTTTATTCTGATTTTTCAAAATGTGCAATGAGCTGCTGCACTGCTGTTGGCTCTGCAATGCTGTCGTTGAGGCATTTCTGAAAGTCCTACAGTTCCGGTGCAGCCATCGACCTGTCGGGGCTGACACCACAATTAATTTGAACGACATTCTTTATTCTGCATATTGTGTTTCCAGATTCCCTGCTTTGCACGTGTGGTAAGTTCCCCTCTTGCCTGATGTGCTTTAAACTCTAGTATTTGTTTGTTCTTGCCGCGGGCTGGGTTTAAAAAAACATTATTTTAGTGTTGCAAGTAGATACCTGTGAGGTTATAACAAAAAGGTCATACTGTAAGCGAGCGGCTTAATTCAATTTGTGCAGTAAACAAAGTGCGGCAGAAAATGAGTCACCGAGCCATATAGTGTCAATGATTTTGACATCACAAAGAGAAGGGATTTGTCAATCAGAAGCTGCGATCGGAGAGAGTCGGCGTGCCTGGCAGTTCAATGTTTAACAAAAAGCCGCACGCAACGCTACAAGTGGTATGATGGCAATTTCAGGTTGCAATAGCCATATGATTCAGTCCTTATTTGTCGCCAAACACTTTTAAGAGTCCTTGTGCTGTGCAATAATATCTGGTCACCACAGTTCAGATGGTCGCAAGGAAGTTTTCATGTTAAAAAGGGGTGCGTGATTTGAAAAAGTTTCGTTCCCTGAACTGTCCATAATTCATGTCTCCATATTACAACGTGGTTACTAACAAGGCATAGTTAAACACTGCAAAATGTCGTTATTTTTTTAGTTCTGAGAATGTCACAAGCACCAAATTATTGCACCATTTTTATGACTAGCATCTGGTCCTAATCACGAAAAACATTATGTATACTCACACTGCTCTATTGCTACCGGCCATGCAATTGTTCTTTCCAAATCGGCGCACCCTTTGAAAAGCCTTCCTGTGATAGCCAAAATGTATTTTTTCGGGACATACACTTGTACCTTGATCTTTTTGAGAAAACATGACATAAAATCTCTTATAGAATAATTCATTGCATTATATTGTTCTTGGGTGTCACAGTTGGCCCATGTTAACTTTTACTCATCCTGCCGTTATTTTTTTAGAATCTCAGGCAAACCCCAAAGGAATTCCACTTGGGCAGTTCCTTTTTCTTACATTCATTAATGACCTTCCTTTCACTCTTCCATTCAGCTAGTCTTCATTGATTGCTATGTGGTCTGCCATCCGACTATGAATACCTACATTCAAACCCTCCAGAATAACCATCTGCTTGCTCGAGGTCGCCCATTTGCCAGTTTTAATAGCACTGCATTGATAGTATTTACTGTCAGCCAAACCCGTCTCCATTACGAGCTGATATGTGTCCGTATTTTTTTTGTGCTTGTAGCCTACCCTGTGTCAGACGAAGCAACGCAGATTTTCATTATGTGATGTGGTTAAAATGCTAGGTGGGTATGTTTTCGCATGCGACTTTTATGTGCGTGTGTCATTTTATCCTTATCCTCATCTGAAATGGCCAGCCAGGTATGCTATGGAGACAACTTTGACAGCGTTTATAGAAGGGTACCTCCATCTCCTCTATAATAAAGCTAAATTCCACGTACAGTTCGGTCGTCATGAATTGAGTCAGCTTACAGCGGCAGTACTTTGCTTACAATGACGGCAGTGAAACACATGGAAAGGCCAGTACTCAATACTAATTATACTATTTTATTTATAGAGTTACTGTTTTTCTTACATTAGTAATGCACACGTGTTTTTATGTAAGACCCTAAGGAAGATTATCATTTTGGTGCATTATTTAGAAAAAGGAGGGCACAAAACAAGACAATTGTTTGTCTAATACATGAAGCCCTTCTAGCACGATTTAAATTCACATACACTTCCTTTATGAAGCAGAAACGTAGGCATAGCTTAGGCAAAGATATTCAAGCAGCTTAGCTAAAGATCAAAGTTATTTTAACGTAAGGTATGCCTAAAGGGAACTTTGGCAATTATAAAAGCAAATTGGCAATGATATAAGATTTACTTTGCAGAAGATGTTGCTCTTAAGCAACAGCTAGAACGTTCCTAAAACTTTAACATGGCAAGTGGTTCTGAAAATGTACCCTTTTTTGTGCTTTCTTGGCAACCAGAATCACTGTTACAATCACTCATTTTGTTTCTAGTCAGAAAAGAAGTCTCAAATGTAACTGGAAAGCTATATTAGACGGTATATACATGTATGTCCTACTCACTTCAATGCTTAATTTGTATTTCATTGTATTTTGTGACAATCATCCTGAAAATACTTTTCGACAAAATCTTCTTGAGATAACCTCTGTACATTGTGACTGGATACTTTGAAACGAAGCAACGGACACACAAATAAACGACACACACGAGTGCTGCTCACAACTGAAATTTTATTCCGTCTGAAAGACGTTTGAATAAAAAAAAAACATGAGCAGGGGTAACAGGACTGCTGCAGCAATGGCCGGCAATCAGTGTTTGGTTTTGTTTATGGGGGTTTAACGTCCCAAATCGACTCAGGCTATGAGAGACGCCGTAGTGAAGGGCTCCGGAAATTTCGACCACCTGGGGTTCTTTAACGTAAACTTACATCGCACAGTACACGGGCCTCTAGAATATCGCCTCCATCGAAATTCGACCGCGGCGGCCGGATCGAACCCGCGTCTTACGGGCCGGAAGCCGAGCGCCGTAACCACTCTGCCACCGCGGCGGCTGGGCAATCAGGGTGGTCGCGTCAAAAAGATGGCAAAAAAGAGGAAAAATTAATTTATAAGTGTTAAAAGACGGTGCGAAGAGCCGTGAAAGGTGGTCAGGTGGAAAACATAATAAAAAAACAATAAAAAGTACCAAAAAGGGCGGGGAATGCGTTAAAACCATAATGAACACAGAAAATATTATATTATGCAAGTGAATACTTAAAACGCTGAAGAAAGTAAAAGCTTTAAAAACGTGCTCAAAACCGGGGAACTAAAAGCCTTAAAGTCATGAAGACTCTGCGGAGGATAAAAGAAGATAAAGGCAGTACCAAGCAGGAATTAGTGAATTATTCAACTGAGTGTGAGAATCATGAAACCTTAGGTGCTTGTGAAGTCACCCAGGAAATCGAGCTGCGTTCTTGGCAAGGAGATGGATGGAGTGCTCACGCATCGTTCACCAGCATAATAAACTTGGAGGGCTTCGACGATTTCCTTCGCCACACTGTCTTGTCCTCAGCCGATAGTGGTGCAGTAATTAAAGTCAGGGGTGCGCATTCGTTCAGGAATGTGTTCCCCGATTTTGCACTTCTTACAGTGCTTAGTCAGGCGCTCAAAATGGCTATATTTTTAACATTGTTTTGATGTTCTTGGAGTCAGATATTGATACACCTACCAGTTTAATGATAAAATTCTCACGCAGCATCACACTGGCACACAGTAAATTTCTCCTGTATCACAGGGAACACATTGGCCCGAGTGTGTCACTCAACACCCTCGGGGTTCCAGAGGGTTATTCACTTGGAACAGAGGGCGGGAAGCCAGGTGGATGCCGTGAAGACGACATCCACGCCGGCGTGCTGTGCGTTTTTCTTGAGACGAAGGCTGGGTGTGTGGAGGTAGGCCATTACCCCAACATTTCTGCTCTTATTGTTTGAAGTAGCAGGACCCAAGTGCCGCCGAGACTTCTTGGTCATGGAGCCAGCTACGGATACTAAGAGATGTAAAAAGTAGCTTACCGTTAAAAGGCGATCGGTCTGGTTATTGGAGGTATCCAGGATGAAACGCTCACATAATTTTGCCGCGCGTTTGGAAGCCTAGTTTCGCTATGCCCGCTTGAAAAGTTCTGTGGGGGCTGACGCGAACGGCAGGAGTGGCTTCTTGCCTCTAGGTTGGAAAAAGCAGCAGGTGTGGTGATCTGAAAATCTTAGGCTCAGGTGAAGAATTCTGATTGACTGATCGTTGGGTGTTTCACACGTCAAAGGGAGAGGTATGCATCGGTCAGATAAGGAAAGGCCTGCGGTACCGCTGAGGTGAAATATTCGTAGCTGCAATTTAAAAGGACGAGATAGTTGTCAACGTACCAGAACATTTTGACCACGGCCGTCTCAGGAATCATGTTATGCAGGATTCGGTTATGTTGGGCAAGAAAAAGTTCGCTTAGATTGTATTCGCTATAAAGTTCACTTCAGCGCTTGTGTGTGTCGTTTGTTCGTGTGTCCATGTTTCATCACGCTGTTTCTTCCTTTTAAATACATTATCAATTAGCCCGGAACCTTGCTCGACAGTGGACTCTGTTTCCCTGAATATACGAAGTATTCTTTCCCAGCCTCAACCAGGATTCGTCCAGGAGATATAAGCCGGTTTACCAACTCCCACACCATTTTATGCTTATACTGAAGGTAAAAGGCATGATTGACCTATTACTAAGTACTATGCAACCACTTTGTTTTCATTCACATGGACAACTTTAGAATTTTTGGGAGTTCTACAGACAACATGCCAGCTTGTTTCTCCATTTGTCACCATTGACCGGCTCTCATCACAACTCTCCAGGCTTGTTTGCACTGCGGCATTCTAGATTCTGCAATTCTAGTTGGAATATGAGCATAGGAATGACTGATAAAATAAAACGGGTGGCCCGCTGTCACTGTGCGAAATATGAAGCGGTGCATTTCAGCGCAGTTATACATGGATTGGCCCCTTTAATTGTCACCATCATCATCATCATCAACCTGACTTCACCCACTGCAGGGAAAAGGCCTCTCCCATGTCGCTCCAATTAACCATGTCCTTTGCCTGCCAGCAACGCCCATCCTATGCCTGCAAACTTCCTAATCTCATCCGCCCACCTAACCTTCTGCCGCCCTCTGCTACGCTTGCCTTCTCTTGGAATCCACTTCGTTACCCTTAAGGACCAGCGGTTATCTTGCCTTCGCAGTACATGCTCTGCTCAAGCCCATTTCTTCCTCTTGATTTCGACTAGGATGTCATTAACACCCGTTTGTTTCCTCACCCACTATGCCCGCTTCCGGTCTCTTAACGTTACACCTAACTGTTGTATATGTGGTTTCGGTTTCGGTTTGGGGATCACCTGCCGCCAGAGGCACCAGTGTCGCTATGTGTATATATATGACTGTATGTGGAAATAAACCGGGATGGTTTTGGTTGCTAGCAGTTCATGTACTTGAGCGGCACCCGCCGCTACAACATTGGCGACGAGGACGGGATAATTTCGGGGGGCGTGACTTTCGCCGATTGCTTTCAGGCGCCATGAGCACTTCTGGACTCGCGCCGCCGCCCCCGTTCCTGCCCGTGCCTGGTCGACCTGCTGTTGCGTGGCCGCAATGGTTCCGCATCTTCGAGAACTACGTGCTTGCTTCGGGGGCCTCTGACTGCACGCCGGATCGTCGCAAAGCACTACTTCTTCACAGCCTCGGCGTAGAAGGTCAGCGCATGTTTTACACATTACCACTTCCATCGTTGGACAACGTCAAGCTCGGTGAGCAAACTGCTACTGAGAAAACGTCGGAAGATAGCAAGGGCACAGGCGACACAAGGCCTGAAGTATCGTCGTACGATATCGCAGTCGCCGCTCTGCATGCTCATTTTTCGGCAACAAGCAATGTTGTTGCCGAACGGCATCGTATCAGTAGGCGAGTTCAGCAAGCTGGTGAATCAGTGAATGAGTACATCACTGCATTGCGGGAGCTTTCTGCTACATGCTCTTTTCCTGCCGAAGAAGATTCGCTGCGTGACCAGTTCGTTGCTGGTATTTCGCCTCGGAGCTTGCGCGAGCGACTTCTGCTTGAAGGATCGTCTCTCTCGTTCGCTAAAGCAGTACTACTGGCAAGGCAGTTTGAGCTGGCGTACAATGATCTGCAAGAATTTCCTTCTGTAGATGTTTGACGCATAAATACTCGTGGAAATACGCCTACGCGTACACCAGAATCCGACGAGAGCTCGAAGTGGTCGCACAACCGCCAGTATCGTTGTTATCGCTGCGGTTCATCCCGGCACAATGCAGCATCAGTTCGCTGTCCAGCCAAAAGCAAGCGTTGTCACCATTGCGGTGTCATGGGTCACTTCCGCTCAGTTTGCCAGAAACGAGGCTCCGCTCCGGTGCGTGAGGTAGACAGCCAAGACTCTCCTAGCGAGGAAGTTTTGAGCAATCTAGCTGTGACGACGGCCGCTCCCTCCGCTGTTTACGTCACAGTTTCGATTGACCGTGCGGACATAACTTTCTTGTAGATTCTGGGTCGTCAGTTTCCATTGTTGCACACGATCTTTTTAAGCAGTATTTTGAAGGCAAAGTACTTTTGGCCCCGACTGTTCGGTTACTGGACTATTCAAAACAGCCAATTCCGGTTCGTGGCTGTTTCTTCGCTGACGTTACGTACAAAGCTAGCACAACAAGCCTTCTTTTCTACGTCGTAGAACAAGGCACCTCACTCTTGGGTATCGATGCCATCAAGGCCCTCGGTCTACAGATTGATGGGTCATCTCTGCAATGCCTTGAAACGACGCTAACTTCTAATTCTCGAAGGGAACAGCGCCCTGACCCGACGAAAGCCGTGCAGGATATTAACCTCCCAAAGGAATTAGTTGGCGAGTTTGGATCTCTTTTCGATCCAGGCCTTGGCCTCGCGAAAGGTTTTGTGCATCACGTCAAAACGCGATCCACGGTGCAGCCAGTGCAATCTAAACTTCGGCGCCTTCCGCTCTCGCTACGACCATTAGTCTCGGAAGAGCTCCATCGGTTGGAAAATCTGGACGTGATAGAGAGGGTGGATTCATCTGAATGGGTGTCACCCATTGTGGTCGTTAAGAAGAAAGAGGGAGGTATTCGCCTCTGTGTAGACCTTCGACAAGCAAACAAAGCTGTCGTAATAGACAGCTTTCCCCTTCCTCATACAGAAGAGCTATTGCATAGTTTAGTGGGGGCTACAAATTTTTCTAAGCTAGACCTCGCATCAGCTTACCACCAGGTCATGCTTCACCCTGCGAGCCGCGATTTGACCGCATTTATAACTCATGAAGGCCTCTTTCGTTTTAAACGAGTGTGCTTCGGACTGGCTTCCGCGCCTTCTGCATTTCAGAGTATGATGTCCAAAGCCCTGCAAGGATGTAAGGGCGTGCTCTTCTATATAGATGACATTATAGTCTTCGGACGGGGCCGGCAGGAGCACATAGATAACCTTGCAGCAGTACTTCAACGCATTAAAGAGGCAGGACTCAAACTGAACAGCAAATGTATCTTCGATACGCAGGAACTTTCATTTTTGGGTCACAGGATCACAGCAAGTGGTATGGTTCCGCTGGAGGAAAAGGTTGCTTCCATCAAGGATACACCGGCACCCACCAATACAGCCAGCCTTCGATCGTTCCTGGGACTGGCCGAATACTACTCTAGGTTCGTTCCCAACTTTGCCGATATGGTTGAACCGATGCGCGTTCTGCTTCGAAAGGGGCAACCATTTGTTTGGTCTGGCGAGGTAGACTCCAGTTTCCGAAAGACCAAAGAGGCACTTGCGTCCAACATAGTCTTGCGGATGTTCGATGCATCTCTTCCAGTTGTTGTTTCCACTGACGCTTCAGACTGTGGGCTTGGAGCGGTTCTCCAACAGGTGGAGGGAGAGAAACTACACACTGTCGCCTTTGCTTCTCGAGCGCTTTCATCTGCAGAGAGGAGATATTCAGTAGGAGAACGCGAAGCGCTTGCGTGTGTTTGGGCGTGCGAGAAGTGCCATGTTTACTTGTGGGGACGCCATTTCACGTTGCTTACTGACCATCAAGCCTTGGTCGCATTGCTGTCTACTCAAGGGCCAGGAAGGCGTCCTTTGCGGATAGCACGGTGGGCGGAGTGCCTACTGCAGTACAACTATACAGTAAAGTACCGGAAGGGTTCGCAAAATCGAGTAGCAGATGCGCTCTCTCGCCTCCCTGCGTCACCTCCTCAGGAAGAAGAGACTTTACCAGACGAAACTGTATCAGTTGCCCTTATATCTTCTTGCATTACCAGGGAAGAGTTTGAACAGGCCCAGTCGGAAGACAGCACACTGCAACGAATCAAGGCCTACATTGAATCGTCCTGGCCTGCGCAAAAATCTCTGCCGGGTGAGCTTCAACCTTTCCTCAAACTTCGCGATGAACTGTCAGTGGTGGACAATTTGATTTTGCGTGGCGAACGCCTTGTGGTTCCCGCCTCACTTACAGCGCGGATAATTACCGCTGCTCATGAGGCTCACCCTGGAATTGTACGAACGAAAGCACGTCTGCGAGAAAAATTTTGGTGGCCAGCCATGGACAGGCAAGTCGAGCTAGCTATTCAAACGTGTAGTATATGCCAGGCAGCGGACAAGAGCACGAAGGCTATGGCTGCACCATTGAACCCGGTCCCCTTACCAAAGGAACCGTGGCTAAAGCTTGGCATGGACATTGTTGGCTCATTTGAGAGAGCACCACACGATTGTCGATATGCGATCACGCTGGTCGACTACTTTTCTAAGTGGCCTGAAGTATACTTTTGCAACCAAGTCACAACACGCACAGTAACAGGCTTCTTGGTGTCAGTGTTCGCACGTGAAGGTTACCCAGAGGGAAATTGTTTGCGATAACGGGCCACAGTTTTCATCTCGAGAGTTCCAAGTTTTTCTGCAGGATCGCGGCATCCGCTTGCGGCATTCGTCCGTATACTACCCGCAAGCAAACGGACAGGTAGAACGGTTCAACAGAGTTTTTAAAAGCTTTGTTCAAGTGGCTACACTCGAGCAGCGTCCCTTACGCCAAACAGTAACAGAATACTTGGGCATTTACCGTTGTACGCCGCATGCCACAACTGCAGTTGCTCCAGCACTTCTCCTGCATGGACGTCTACCAAGGACTCGGCTCGATGTCGTTGGGTATCCGTCAGCAATATTTGCAACCGACCCTACTTCAGAGCTCCACCGCCTACGCGAGCGGGTGAAGCAAAAGCAGCAATCCAGTAAACTATACACAGACGCTCGCAGGGCCGCAAGGGAAACCAAAGTGAATGTTGGTGACCTTGCACGAGTACGCAGACAAACTGCTTTTAAAGGTGACCTGGCTTTTAGCCGTCCAAGAAAAGTGATAAGAAAACAGGGGCAATCGTCCTTCCAACTTGATGATGGAAAAACGTGGAACGCTTCAAAGTTGTCAAGGATTCCACGAGCTTCTGCATCTATCTGTGGGTGGGGGGAAAGGAATGATACAAATGACACCGCTAGGGAAAGCAGCTCACCGCCTACCTTGGAGAGACCCGTTTCAGAAGCGCCAACCGGAACTTCAGCTGTGGCTGCTGCGAAGCAGCCGCCTATGTCACCAGTGACCGGCTGTGAGCCGGAAGAAACTTCGCCTGCCGCCAGTGGTTTCTCAGAAGCATCGAGACCTCAGCGTAGGGTACAGCCATCAAGGAATAGACGACCTCCAGACCGCTATGGACACTAAGTACAGAAAGACACGTTTTGCAGTGAACGTGAACGTGTCACAATCTGCACGAGTGTTGAGTTTGCTGACGTTGTGAAATATGGACATAAATGGAGTTGTATCTTGTTTTCCTCTTTTTGTTTTATATTTTTGTATTAAGTGCATAAGACAAGCACATTGTTGATACTGTAAATATAATTCTGTAAAAGAGTACTAACGTACTACCACTACTAAATCACTAACCCATGTAGCTGTCCCTTTTTATAAGGAAGGGAATATGTTGTATATGTGGTTTCGGTTTCGGTTTGGGGATCACCTGCCGCCAGAGGCACCAGTGTCGCTATGTGTATATATATGACTGTATGTGGAAATAAACCGGGATGGTTTTGGTTGCTAGCAGTTCATGTACTTGAGCGGCACCCGCCGCTACAACACTAACACTTTCCTTTCCATGGCTCGCTGTGCTGTCTTAACCTAAGCTGAACCGTTTTCATTAGCCTCCTCGTTTCTGCCCCGTAGGTGAGTACCGGTGATATACAGCTGTTGTACACTTTTCTCTTGAGGTATATTGGCAACTTGCTATTCATGATCTAAGAAAACCTGCCATATGCGCTCCGCCCCACTCTCATCCTTCTAGTTATTTCCCTCTCAAGATCCGAATCAGCTGTCACTACCTGCCCTAAGTAGACGTATTCCTTTACCACTTCTAGCAATTCGTTGCGAATTGTGAACTGCTGTTCTCTTGCTATACTGTTGAACATTACTTTGGTTTTCTGGATGTTTATTTTTACACCCAACGTACTGCTCCGTCTGTCCAACTCATTGACCATGATTTGCAATTCATCTCCTGAGTGATTCAGCAAAGCAATGTCATCAGCGAATCGCAGATTATTTAAGTATTCTTCATTAACTCTTATCCCTAACTGTTCCCAATTCAGGCCTAGGAATACCTCCTGTAAACATGCGGCGAATAGCATAGGCGAGATCGTGTCTCCTTGCCTGCCGCCTTTTCTTATTGGAATTTTATTGCTGACTTTATGGAGGACTAGGGTAGCTGTACAGGTACTATATTTCTTCCAGCATTTTGACATACGGCTCATCTACACCCTGTTTCCGCAATACCTGTATGACTGCTGAGGTTTCCACTCATTCGAATGGTTTCTCATAATCAATGAAGGCTATATGCAGGGTGTGGTTATATTCGGCGCATTTGTCTATCATCTGATTGATAGTGTGAATATGATCTCTTGTGGAATATTCTTTACGAAAGCCTGCCTGATCATTTGGTTGATTAAAGTGTAAGGTTGCCCTGACTGTATTAGTGATTACGTTAGTAAATACCTTGTAGGCAACGGACAGTAAGCTGATCGGTCGGTAATTTTTCAAGTCCTTGGCGTCTCCTTTCTTATAAATTACGATTATATTTGCGTTCTTTCAAGCTTCTGGTACTGTCGAGGTCATAAGGCATTGCGTATGCAGGGTTTCTAGTTTTTCTAGCAGAATTTCCCCTCCTTGTTTCAACAGATCTTCTGTCACCTGATCCTCACCAGCTGCTTTTCCGCTTTGCATTGCTCCTAAGGATTTCTTTATTTCCTCTTTCGTTACGGGCGGCATGACGGATTGCTGTGTGCTACTGTCTCTGTCATTAACGCTCTGATTACATTGGCTACGTTAAAGATTTGTGTAGAACTCTTCGGCTACTTCAAGTATCTTATCCATATTGCTAATGACAATGCCCTCCTTGTCTATTAACAAATACATCTGGTTTTTCCCTAAGCCTAATTTCCTCTTCACTGCTGTTAGGCTACTTTATTTAGAGCACGCTAAATTCTCTCCATATTAAACTTCCTTATGTCGGGTACCTTGCGCTTATTTATTAACTTCCACAGCTCTGCTAGTTCTGTTCTGTCTGGAGTGTTAGACGTAATAATGCTTTGACGTTTTTTAATAAGATCTTTCGTCTCCTGAGATAGCTTGCCGGTATCCCGTCGAACCGTCCCACCGCCTTCTTCTACGGCGCAGTCCGTAATTATAGCTGTCAGATTATCGTTCATTGTATCAAAATTAACATCTTCTTCCTCATTTAAAAGCGGAATATTTGTTCTGCAGTTATATTCTGAAAATCCTCTATTTTCTCTCTTACCGCTATCTCGTTAATGGACTTCCTTCACTAGCTTCTTCCGTTCCCGCTACAAGGCTAAGCTATTTCGAGACCTTACCCTTCTGTGGTCGCTACAACGCATTTTTCCGAGGACCTTCACATCCTGCACGATACTAGGTTGAGCACATAGTATGAAGGCAATTTCATTTTTAGTCGCCCTTTAGGGCTCTTAATTGTCACCACACTGTGCTATTTCAATTTTGGCTTTTCTAACGAACTGAATAACATTACAGGAAAAAACCAGTACTGTTGCACTGTTACTCTTCTGTGAAATGGAGAACTTTCGCAGTTGCAACTGATTTCACATATTGCAAATTATTAGAAATGTCATAATTTTCTCGTGTATTAAATTCGTATTCGACAGCAGCGTGCTAAAATGTGAAATCTTTACTGCATGTATAATTAAGGCACACACTTCATATATCGATGAATGGATGTGTCTTTTGCAATAACATTTAAGTGCGGAGACAGGAAGGAGGCATGTCTACATGGCAGTGAGAACACACCCTTATAGATGACAACTATTTCCTTACAGAATAACCTACAAAATAAACGCAATTAGTAATACATGTAAATATACTGCAGTGTGCTAGGTTGAATAATAGATGATTTAACCTGAAGTTCATCTCACCTACGTGAATTTCCTTGTTATAGTTACAAACGATCAATATTGACCGCTAACCTGGCTTGTTGTAGTCCCGTGTCCTTGGCTCCGAGAATTAGCGATACGAATCGCGTCGTCATTCTGAAATCGTTATTGCACGTTTGGGAATAGCGTAACTTTCAATTGTGGCACTCTTCAAAAATTACAGGGCAAAAATTTTAGATCCTATTGAGAATGGTTGCATATATGGGCGGTCCTCAGTGGATTCTAGCCGACTACCTATCGAACGAGTTGTGTCACGATCGCAGTATGATGTCTTTTTCAGTTCGAAAAGTAGAAATATCACTAACGTTCATCGTTTCCGGCGAAGCTGTTTCAAAACCTCGCCTGCAAAGTTTGTTTTCACTTCGCTCGCGGACATGAGGGTCGGTCGCACCGATAAACCATGGCTATCACAGCTGATCGCGGTTTTACCTTATGCGAAAACTCTCACAGCTAAACATGTCTTGGGTGAGCCACAATATGAATGTGTTGGTATTAATATGGCAAGATATATTTATGTTTTGCTACGGTAATGCCTGTGCTGCCACACGGGCCGCGGTGACGATCGCGGCAATCAGAACACCGTAGTCGTCCGCTCGGTCGCATACAGCAAACTTGATTGTGCAACATCACATCCGTACCGCACCCTCACAGTTCCGTGCGCATGGCCACAAGGACGCATCTGCCTCACCTATTTCATTTCATTTCTGCATTCTGCCTGCTATCCTTTATTTCCGCTGCCCCAGCTCAGGTGCTTCAGTATCGATGGCAGATGCCGGGGCTCGCAAAAATCTTTCTTCCTTTTATTATTATTTTAATAAAACCACTTACTACTACTACGCGGCTCAAAAACGATCGTACAGCCGAATTAAGCGGGAACTCTGCTGAAGGGGGTAGCTGTACTTTCTTTTCTGCTCACCTACGTGCGTCAGCGCACCGATTTCGGTCATTTCGCTGGCTTGTTAATAATTCAATATAGCGATCAGGCTCCAAGGCAAACCCGTAAGCCTTTAGATTTTGCGATCGTCAATGGTGGCTGGTCATGCTAGCCACCACGATTTTTGTTCGCATGGTTTCATCCCCTGCTTTTCTTGCTTAACCTGTCTTTCCGGATATCTCCCTGTTGGGCTACTACTGCCAAGTGTATACCTTAGGGGCGGTTGGCGGATGGCGGTTTATCGCATGCTACAAAGAAAAAAAAACCTGTTCGGAATGGAGCGTCCGCCTCGCTGCTTTATCTTCGGGACGTTTATGCAGCGCCTGGAAACGTCAATTAGACGTACAGGTGCAAGCAGTATGAGAGGGGGGGGGGGGGTGCAAATGACGACACCTTGCGCGCCTGCGGCTGCTTTAATTATCGCAGGAACCCCACTGTTTGTAGTGGCGAGGCATGCCTCCAATTTTTATAAGAGTGAGGGTTTCAAGAAGACTGTCGCCTAGAGTATATGTGCGGTTAACGATCGCACTTTTTGTTCGCAACTTGGCGGGTTTCTTCTTTCAAGGAAAAATGGTATCTTACAGTTCAGTGTTCAAACTACTGACAGGGGTAATTCCTTTATTTTTCCGTACAGAGTGACGCCTAGGCCTTTACTTCGGGACTGCACGAGTGAGGACCTTGATTAGGACGGCAAACCGTGCTAGTTGGAACAGAATTATGTTGAATGTTCAACGCTGTGTTGAATCTTTTCAAATGCAGCGCTGTGTTTGTTCTCTGGTCTTCGGGCCCCTGTTTTTTTTTTTTTTTTTGCGCCGGTGTTTTTCGAACATCAGGACCTCACCCATATATATGCGGTATTTTGAATGTGGCAGTAGGTGCGGTAGGAGTTCTCTAGTGCGTACTGCCATGCCGCGTTCCATAACAAAATGCGCGACAGGGCAAACTTACAATCTCTGGAAGAGACTTTGGGAGCTCTATCGGCCCACATTAGCAAACGCACACGTGTTTCGTTTCATACGGCTACCACCCGTAAACGCATGGATACACCCACGAGGATTTTCTGATATTTAGTAGACATATGAATCTCTTAAATTGAACTTTTTTCAAAAACATAATAACTTCTCCTTGTATGCCTACCTCTAACAAGTATGTGAGGAATAGCACTTAATCCGCTCTCTGTTGTTAATCGTCAGAGGCAGAGTCAGGCGTTGTAACCAATGGCGGCGGCAATAGCGGAAAATAAGTCTAGGCCCATTTTCGCTTTGATGTTCTTGACACCACAGTACAAGTTTGATATAGAATAAGTACTTTGAGACTTTAAGTGAAGTATGCGGATAGCCTTTGGCCATTACAAAAGAAAACATGAACAACGAAAAAAAAGCCTTTCTTTCTCTCGAGCTGAAACTTGACAGCCCTTAACGTACCGTGTGGATCCCCCACAAATGTCCTAATTTTTTTTTATGCGTGTGTTAGAGATCTTTTGTGGTAGTACTGTGCGGGAACGCCCCACAAATCTAGACGACCAGGAGAGGACACGAAGAAGTCCTTTCCTGGTATCCTGCCGGTGCGGTGTGAACGGTCGCTGCTTTTGCACAGGCATTGCAGAAGCGGGGATCTATTCCAAGCACATTGCTGTCTCAAGGCTCCTTTAGCAGATAAGTCCTTAGGTAGTTTGTTACTCGCCTTTTTTGTACTTGTGTTGCACCGTATTGTTCAATGCGTGTGTTTAGTGTGTTTTCAACCTCAGTTGCTGATTCAATTGAAGCGTTTCAGTTTTATTTATATTTGTTGCTAGTCGCAGGACCTCATTTGCTACCCCATCACACGGAGAAAACGATCTTCGCGCCTGTTTATAATGTGAACTGCCAGCATGTACCTCAGGAGAGCCAAAACATATATTGAACACATTTTTATCAAACACATAGTTATCATTCAGCATATAGTTATCAAATTCGGACACTGCTTCTTTGAAGCAAAGATGGGTGCTTCCTGGAAGCATTTCCCAAGTCAAGTTAGACTTTTCCTCGCAGTCATTACGGTACACTCTGAAGTTCATGTTGACTCTAAACGTGCACCCTTCTTGTCAATCGCACTCACTCCTCTAGCTGTGGAACTCATGCCTACAAGCTGCACCGCAAACGAGTTTCATCGCCAGAGCGCGCGATAGATCATTATCCCGTGAACTGTGCTTGCCCGTAACTTCGAAAGAACACTAAAATAAAACCGTGACGCTCATGTTCGCCACTTTCAACACGCTCTTCTATGCTATCTTTTTCTGTATTACTCCTAAGCTGAAGGCACAGACGAGCTTTGGTACCAGTTTCTGCGCCGTAATTTACTATTGCTTTCAAAAGTTCGCGGGACGCGAGTGCACGAAAAAAATTTCTTCGGCTAAGTCACGTAATGCAGTTGCTTAAAACATGCAAAGGTTTAAGCACACGTGCATGCATTCGCGAGCTGGTCGCGTGTAAGAGCTACAGTAAACTTTTTTTTCCGAGGATACGCTTCTCTTAATGTTTTGATCCAGAGAGAACATTCATAACCTACAAATGCCGATGATGAGTGCCTGATCTTTGAGCAAGCAATGAGTGAACTTGACAGAACAATAATTGCCTGATACTTGCAATGCAGGAAAATTGTACTTTGCCTTCCCGTGGTTGCGTCGTGTTTTGTCAGCGCTGCGGCGCTGATTGTCATGATATGCAGCGGGAAAATATTCCGCATTTGTAAATACCACATCCCACATTCTTTTATGTAGGCGAAATAACATGCGTTTTTTAACGTCCTACTTATTTTTGACCGCAGCACTTTGCTTATGGTATTCATTTTCCTGACCATTACTGTCACCTGATTAGACGCTTTCATAGAAAAGGCAGGGCCAGACCGAAGTGCCACCGTGGCAAGTGTGCGCTGTAGCTTTCAATGTCTGGCCAGTGCACTTGGGGTGAGTGCGTGCCATTTTTTTCATCAAGACACACAAGCGCTCTTTTTCACTAGATGTACTAGTGCCCTTCCTTTAGTTGGCTTCACTACAAACGGACACTGGCCGCTAAAGGCGGTGAAAAATCGTGGGTAATGCTCTTCCGCCTTTTTGCATGAATTTGAAAGAGATGCAGAACAAGCTGTAAAGCCCAGCGAGATAGCACTGATTTCTGGGAGCGACTGGGGTCCATCACTGGCTACCACATCAAAATACATTACTTATTGACATTTCGGTCTCTTACAACATCCACCTTTTTAAAGCTTATCCAGCCTTGTTAACAATTAACTGGACAGATTCGTTCTCCAGTCATATTTTAGTGCATGGTTTTACCTTCCGTAGCCATATGTTTCCTTTTTTATGGTATTTGGCCTCTGTCCTAGTTGCCCTGTGCCCATTTTGCACCAGGCGGTTTGGTGTTTGTTTCTTACTCGTGTTTTCCTTTATCCTACTTTAACCGTTTTCCTGGCTTGCTTTTCCGTTCGCCCTCTGTTTCTTCAGTGCGCAGTACATAAGCTAGCTTCGTTTAAAGTGTCTTTGGTAAAATTAAAGTGCAACCCTGCATTGTTGTTTCAGTTGCTTCCTCTCTCAATGTAACTAAGACGCAGGCACTCCATGCTAAACACAATGAAAAGAACCTGAAAGCCTATAGGTTCCTGTTCCTGCCCGCAATAGACTTATTCAGCATCATTTGGATACTCCAAGGGGAATGGAACAGCTCACCGTGAAACAACTTCGACGAGCACACTCACTGTGGTCGTAGCGCCAATAATATTCTTCACAGAGCATGATTGACTGCAGCTGCTTGCCCACCTCGCTGCGCTAACTGTACGCATCCTATTTAGTGTGCCCTGCCGACAACCGTATGTGCTCTTTATTAGAAGTTTGTTAAACTTAAAAAACCCACAAAACAACTGCGAATAAAAAAAGCTGCCCCAACCATGTCGACTGCACAGACAGAAATACGATCATTCTAGGAGGGAATTATTTGGCGTACTATTCTACACTTCGAGTGAAAGCTCCTGGAAGGCTCACATGTTGACTACATGTGTACTAAAAAAAGACGCTGAAATCGAAAGTTCACGAAATAAAAAAATACTATGTGTGACACAGAACACGGTAAGTCTTTGGTAGAGCGCACGTTAGTGCTTGTCTGAAAAAACAAACAAGTGTGAGCGGATTGCACGGGCCGTAACTGAGTGTGTATTGCCTCCTTGTGCTGCCTTGATTTGTTCTGCATGAAATGTTTAAAAAATTATTCCTTCCGCGTGTCTCGATTTGAAACAAGATTCAACTACAGATGCAAGCCTTTTACTCAAAAGTAACCGTTCTTTCTTCTAATGGACGTCTAGTATGCCCTATAAAACAAAGACAAACATGGGAAGGAGCAAAAGGCAGGTCACACTTCAAGACGAATGCTCGAAGAGCTTAAGAGTACTTTCTGTTTAGAGTGTCACCAAATACCACAACATCCAAGTCACAATACAGCGGATGCGAGGTTACCAACATATTGTAGGTAACACTGGGCGCACTCACTCTCCCACGCTAAAGTTACTCCGTGGCCTCAGTCCTAAATTGGTCTCGCTACGGCCTCATTATTTCTGTTGAGAGTACGTAGGTATTATCAAGGCAGCCCTAAGGAATTCGTTCATGACACTCAGTACACTTCGTTAATATAAACTGCACTCGGAATCTACCCACCTTCACCGCCTTTTTAAATATTACCCTTCAGAGAAGTACTCTTAGTAACCAGGTTGCTAAACTCAGCCAAACTCATCCCTTGCAGCCACCGAACATCTATCCTCATAAGTGAGAAGGCTCACTCATTCGCTGAGGCAAACTATGGTATTTGCGCGCTACTCTAATCGCCCTCTCTTCACTCTGTTCCTGATATTTCTTTTTATTTATGCGCATAAACTGCCCATTTGCTCCGGCGAACAAGTCCACCCTTCTTGCAACTAGGGCTGTGCTGTGGTACACCCGCGAGCATCAAATGTTTGCATAACACAATTTTTAACTTAGAAAGAGGTTAGGCCGTACGCAACTAAACGCGCTTTCTGGTAGGGCTGTCATAGCAGCGACAGTAGCACACTAACGGTAGACACTCTTCCTAATCATAGAGATTGCTGCGTGAAAGCTAGAAGTGATTGCTGCATGAAAGCGTAACCATTCGAAACCAATTATGAATGAAAACGGTTTGTGGTGAAGGTAGCTCACCTGAAAATAGTCTGAAGCGAAAATGAGGAATACTTACGAGCGTGATTCCAAATCCCGAGCGCGAATAATTAACGGCCGTTGCCTCTAATTTGCGTTTCACGCGTTTAAGTGGCTCTGAGAAGCATTCATGCAGAGATAGTTAAGATATTCAAGCGCTGCTCACCCGTTGTGATCAGTCTAAATTTGTTACCAGACGCACATGCAAGCCCAGCTTTCAGGGACATGGCCGTTTAGTTCGGCAAACAGCCACCACGGGCCGCTTCACCCTGAACTCCTTCATTCTCTTTTCTTTTCCCCTTTCCTGCCTCGCAAAGCCGCACGCAGGCAGACGGGAGGGCGCACAGCTGCCGGGTTGGGTTGGGCGGTTAACCATTGTTCGGATTCCACACTGTAGGAGGAGGAAGGAGCATGTAGCGCTTTGTGGGCGAAAAAAAAACTATCAATGCGGCGTGAAGCCTTCTCTGCGCCTGAGGAACGCATGTTCAGTAGCAGGATATTGAGAAAGCCGCCCAGTTAGAAGAGAAAGAGGGGACGGAAAAGGCAAGATGGCTGAATGGCTTGCTGAGGCCGTTCGATAGGGACGCTGTGTGGGATGAAAACGCGTGGTTCTTTTTGACGAGTTGTAAGGTAGAGAAGAGATACATCCCAGCAGAAGCAGGACGCAGTGATACAGTGTGTCATGTCTCACCGGCGCCGTATCTTTTCGCTGCATTACAACTAGCCCAAAGTGCCACCTTAGTGAACTCCTGGATTTAGGCTCGTGATTAGAAGCCAAATTAATATGTATAAAAATAAAAAAATCCAGGACGCCGAATGCAGTGATGTGAGATACTTGTAGAAGAATTTTTTGGGCGAACGCAATGGAAGCGTCCCAAAGGCCAATCTCAACAATCATTTGGGGAGTTAGTTGCAAGATGCCGTCTTGGTTGTGTAATTGCTGTCGCCTATCTTTGTGGCGGATCAGTGAACCAGCTCTTTAATCCGCGTAATGCCATGTACAGTTTTCAGAAACACGTCGAACTCCTCATCAGCACGACTATAGTTCAGCGCTATATTTCGCGAAAAGTAACTATTATAAATGTTCTTTTTTTTTTTCGAGGACGGTTACTGACTGCAATGCTCTCCCTGAGAGAGTGATATCCGCTGTTGACTTTCTGAAGGCCTTTGAGGACGTATTTTAGTTACTGTATAGAGATATACTTCAGTTTTATTTGTCGTGCATGCTTTTATTACTGACTTATTGCCCTTGTATGTTATATCTTTGTACCCTTCCTGCTTGCACCCAAGCAAGAGGTCTGCAGTATTGGGTAAATAAGTAAATAAATAAATAAATACAGGACTTCGTGTCCAGAACTTAGCGTATCTAACATCAACTGGTGAAACCACGAATAGCGGCACACTCCAGTTTTTTTTTGTGACCGTAGTGAGACACTCCTGTGCAATCTGAGGAGACTGAACGTTCTCTTGGACACCGTCTCTCTCATCGTGTACCCTCAGCGTTCATGAACTGAGCGGCCAACAATGGGTTTGCGGGACAGTGGTAGAAACACATTGTTTAAATTAAGGGGCTCAGATGGAGCAGTTGCCAACAGACCACAGTAAGGGTAATCCCGCATGTACATTGAAACCACCACCACTGCTCTCCCAACAAGCTGCACAGAGCATGGGTATGATTGTTTCTTGCTTCTGTTACGTAGTTATCAAACAAATGTATGTACCATTGTTTACGCTTGTTTGTTAAATTATCCTAGCCCGAAGAGTCGCCGCGGTGGCTACGTGGTTATGGCGCTCGGCTGCTGGCCCGAAAGACGCGGGTTCGATCCCGGCCGCGGCGGTCGAATTTCGATGGAGGCGAAATTCTAGACGCCCGTGTACTGTGCGATGTCAGTGCACGTTCAAGAACCCCAGGTGGTCGAAATTTCCGGAGTCCTTCACTACGGCGTCCCTCATAGCCTGAGTCGCTTTTGGGACGTTAAAACCAAATAAACCAAACCAGACTAGGCCGAAGCAAAAGAAAAAAAACTAACCGTCCTTACCATGTTTTGTGTACTACAGCTCTTGTACATCGTAATCGGGCCGGACAGTTATTCAGAACACTGACTTTAGTGTTGCCACAAGATTAGAAGCGCTGCAACGCCATGCGTCGGGTTCCGACTTTATATCCCTCTATGGTTGCCTGTCTCGGTCTCCCACTGCATGCAGTTTGTACATTTGCAGCATAGTTTCTGAAGGGAATCTGTGGATAAAATTGGGACAAGCAGCAACGTAACCTCCCGAAAATGAACACAACATCGCTATACAGAATACGCGGAGTGTAATACGCTTCTTACCTGCGCAAATGTAACATTTGCATCGCAGTCTCAGGCTGCAAACAATTATTACGTTAGAACCAGAAAAAAAAAATCAGGGGGCACTTTGTTGAACTAAAGTGCGGTGAGGCGAAAGCCTTTAGGGCGGTGTTGCTTCTTGTGTCACTGATGTGGGGTTGAGATGTTAATTAAGTACACAATTGCTTGTGAATCTTAAAGGCTGGAGACACTGCAGGGCATTTGGGAGGCATCCATCTGATTCGACGCCCTTCTGCAAACACTCTCCAGCGTCCTAGACAAGCAGAACTTCATATGCGTTGGCAGGAAGTAGCGTAGTCGTTAGCACGCTTGGTTGCGGAACGGAAGGATGCTAGAACTACTCTCTGAGTATTTGCATGCTTGCATTCATACTATTATGCTCCTGCAAAAGTGATGAAACCGTTTGCTGTATTAGTTGCCGGCGGCGACACCATAACAATAAAGTAAAGACTTCGAACGGTGATTCCTTGTCAATGCACTGCTATCAGTGAGTGTTTGCGACCCGATTTTAGGATATTGTCTCGCTTGTGAGAAGAATTCGTTCTTAACTCACTCTTGAAATCTTTTAACAAAAAAATAACTAAACACATAGCCTCACTAGAGAGAATACATGGGTAAGTATTTCCCCTTCATCTCGTTAGAGAAGCTGAATTCGCGTTCTTGCTTGTATCATACTCTTTTCAAAATTTTTTGTGTGTATATTGAATTTTTTCTTTGTTTTGTGCCTTGTTATGAACGCTGCCAAGCTGCAGACGTGACGGACGTTCATTAATATTGTGTTCGCTGCAGCAAATTGCGCGTGCTTTTTTTTTTTCTAATGTATACAGATTTTTCTTTTAAAAGCCGTAAAAGACGCATCGTCGTGGTCCGTGCAGGTGGATTGTGCGCCAAGGCGGAGATTATGTCCGTGTTAAAGTTAATTTAAAAGACTATTAATGAACTATAAATTGAAGGCTGTAAACATCGAAAGTTAACCAAGTCTTCAAAATTCTTTAATAGATACGAAGTCTTTAAAAGGATGCAATTCCCAAAGTCACTCGCGAAATGCGCCGGTAGTAGCACATCTCCACTTTATGCCATGGGGATGAGTTTATCGCCGCAATAACTAAACAGCGATACTTAATCGTCGGGCCGACCAGCTGCCTTCTTCTGTGCGCCGCGAGAGTTTTGGGGAGGCAAAGCCGCTTGGATAGTGAGAATTACTCGCCCACATTCGACAGTACTAGTATAGGACTGACGCGCCTGACAGAGTTCCTGACAGAGACGCACCAAAATAAAAAAGAGGAAAACAGGGAGCACGGCAATAAAGTATAAAAAATGACGAATAATAAATGGCGTCGGCAACCAGCTGAAGGAACATGGGCTGGGAATGAGGGGGACACATAGGTATTTGGCTTTTCCCGTAGCCGCCTTTGTCGCTTCGACTCGGGCGGCTGGAATGCGCGTTTTGACATGGATGGGTAGCAGGTGCTCGTCACGTGCAAAGCCAGTTTAGAAGAAAAACTTGACGATTCTGCTCATCGGGCCTTTCCCCTTCGACGTCACGCTGTTTACCCCAGGGATAGGTCTCTCTCCGCTGTAAAAATAGTGACAATGCTTTGGCTTACACAACCGGTTTCGTCGGAAGGTAAAGCAAAATTAAAAAAAAGGAATTCTTTCGCGATGTTTAGTTTCCGGGAGGCGTCTTGGGACAAAAGGGAAAGCACGTGAGACTTGCACGTGATCCCGAATCCTTGACGCTGTTTTTATGCTATGTTGTTCGCTGGCGTACTATAAATACAGTACCATTGAGATGCTGAACACCATTCGTCCACACCCAGCATCTGCAGCCTCACCTTTCTGCCAGAAGCAACTGATGTACCACTCCGTCGAGAGAGTCATCGCGAAAACGGTAAGTTTTTAACTTTTTTGTTTGAATATTGTAACATTAAAACCTTTTTTATATTTGTAACGCACTGCTGGGTACATTTAGTCATTACCTGTGGTTTGATTTTGGTATGTGCAGCCATATACTTCATCAGAAAAATAAAGTGCATTTATTCCATCTGCAGCACTAAGTTTGAAACCTAAGTAATGGTCTTTCAGAGATTGTTAAAAAGGTACCCTGGAAAACTCGCTCCATTTAAAATAACGTCAACGCAAGAACAAAAAATAATTACGCATTGTATTAGATTATCTGCTTTAAGTGGGGATGATTCATCTATCATCGAACACACAGACTTGTTAAGGACAGTATGCATATGGTAGGGAATAAAACAACCTTGAGGGTCACTTATATTTACTCCACTCACGCATCATTTACTCTAATAGCTGTGACTGTTTTCACCCGGTTTAGGAACGAGGTGCAAACTGCATTCCCATATTCAAATGCACTTGCTCCACTTTGCACCGGACTAGTCTCGAGCAAGACAACATCGTATCATTCACAAAAAATGTACAAGTTCATGTACATATCGTTTTCTGTAATGTTGTTATAAAAATGTTTGTTGCGCTTCTGTTATGGGTCACAGCATTTTCGCGTAGTATTGCGTGCCGGCAAATAGTTGTTCAATTTAGTATTTCATATTAGTAAGTCGCACCGACCTTAGCATACCGAACTTAGTATTATACCCCTGCTACACGGGCGCTTCGAATGCCTTCCAACCTAATGTCATTCGACTCGACTGCCGAACTTACGCTGTTACATGAAGTTTCCCAACGGCATTCGGTTCGGATGACATTCGAGGCGACGGAGCTCGGCGGAGACATTCCAGATTTTGGAATGCCGTCGAAACGCGAACGCAGCCCGAACCGACCAATAGGCGTTGCCGCCGCCATCGCTTCAGCCCGCCCACAGCCGCGCGAGTGCTTTCGGCTCTGTGGCTGCTCATTTTGATACCTGCTGATCGCTTTTTCCGGCTCTTTGCTTAGCAAATAGCTCATGTTCTGTCTACGTAAGTGCTTGAAGATAACAGTGCACCAAAGAACATTTACCGCGTGAGCATGAAATTTCTCCAGCAGTGTGCTGATGAGGACGCCTGCGCGCATATACTATTGTTTACATCGCTGCGTACGAACAGCTAGCGCTCGTTTGCATGACTTAAAACACATTCTGCGCTTTAGTTCTATTAAATAATCTTATCTTTTTTGTACTGGTTGTAACCGTGGCTTGTTAAGGCAGTGCGACAATCTGTGGGAGGAAGCGCCGATACGATCGCTCGCCTGAGAAACACTTGACAGCTGGGCTACTGACATCGTGTACGATCGGCGCTTGTCGCTAATTGTCCCGACTTCGTCCGACGCGATCAGTAGTTTATTTTAAACTGCTTTATACAGAAGTATGATTGGGGACCGTTCGCGGTAATTGAAAAGGCATAACTTGTTATCCACAAAATAGCAACGGCGACGACTGCTGCTGGCCGTAAAGCAGTGCTCGGCGGTTTGGGTCACACCGGCGCTTCCCGTTCATCGTATGCGCGCCCTGCGATGTGAGCAATAGTTGATTTGAGGTCACTGTTGTCAAAACTACACTCGTCGATCATTTGCGTTCGCTCAAACTTGTGAATTCGCTCTTCAGAACCGCCGAATTCGAAGACGTAACCCTGCGGGACTCGCTAGGCCTAGTCGCGGAAGGGAACGGAGTCGCCGTCGATTAAAATTAATTTGGCAAGCGCTTATAGCTGGTGAGTGTTCGAGTGTGCACATGTGAAATATACCCGTTCCTTTCGCTTATTAACAATATGGATAAGGTAGAAGGGCGAATATATTCACACCGTCGCCTCATCAGCGTGTTTTCGCTCAGCCGCCGGCCTGCCGAGGACATGAAGGCTGACAGTCCGCCGGTCGGATTCGACGGTGTCGTTGGCCTCAAAAACTTGTCCCACTACAGTCATATATGCTGCTGTTGACCGTGATAGTGTCGTTGTCGCACTAGTGTGACCACCGCCGCCGTCGTCATCGTACACTGAAAACAAGCTGAGGAAATTTGAAATGCGTTTGGAAAGTGTCGTGTAGCGCCGCGGAAGTCCGTCGAGTCGGAATGCCATTAAAAGTTGCGAAAGTCATTCGACTCAGGTGTCATTAGAACGTGCCCGTGTAGCACAGGTATTAGCCTTTCTCGCGATTGCCAAGGACGATTTCTATTAGCGTTTTTCGTGATGACGCTCTGCCGCCTTCATATTAGCAGCAGCATTTTTTTGTTTCATAGAGATAACATGCCAATTTTCCTCGTAATAAGGTGCACGTGCGCTTGCGGATCTTATAAACCTAATAAGTACCACAACAAATAAAATCCTGAGACTCAGTTTCAGTTTTCCTACTTTTGGTTTCACCCCCCCTCCGCTATCTTCAGATAATAATAATAATAATAATAATAATAATAATAATAATAATAATAATAATAATAATAATAATAATAATAATAATAATAATAATAATAATAATAATAAACACCTTTATTTTCAGACAGCACATTTACAATTCTTAGGACAAGTCTGCCCAAGCCATAAAGGCTTGTCGGGCAGTACTCGGCAGTCGGTGAATGACATATGAAAAACAGGTGTGACAAGCAAGCAAACAATGATAAACCTTAATATGAAAAGCAAACAGGAAAAAGAAAACAAATTAAATAACCGACATATGGGTTTTTAAGAAGTTCCTTAATTGTGACAGCGAAGAAACTGAAAAGATCGAATCAGGCAACGAATTAAAAATTTTGGGTATGTAACAATTACGAGTGAAGTGGCCATAATGAGTGTAGCAGCGAGGTACCGTAAAACGGGGATGTCGAGAAGAACGAACAGGAATTAAAGGAACCAAAAATTCGCTCTCCCAAAAGTGAGCACGAATAACTACATGATGGAAGAGGGCATCAAAAGAGGGCAGCTGTAAAAGCGAAAACAAATTGCAGTCAGGTGAAGCATCCGTGTTGTATGCCACGGATCGAAGGATGTTCCTTAGTATGGCATTTAATTTCATTCGCCAAGTTTTTGAGCAATGATAATATACAGTGGCTCCATATCTGAGGGTACCATAAATAAGAGCATGCGCAACAGGCTTGCGAGTCTGAAAAGGTAATAAATATCGAACATTGTATAGTACACATGATGAACCACGAAGCTTGTTACATACTACAGTAAGATGACTGTTCCAAGACATATCTCTGTCAAAAAGTATACCAAGGTACTTAACACTGTTTGAAAAATTAATAGGAATGCAACAACAATTAAGACAATGCGAAGAATGTAAGAACAATGGTTCAACAGACGAAATCTTTTTATGGGGATTATGAAAACAAATGAGTTTAGTTTTTTCTTGATTAATTGAAATCGAATTATTTAAGAACCAGTCCATAACATGCACCACATCTGTTCTAAGAGCCTCCATGGCCAGAAGCAACGAAGCATTTGTTGACAACAATAACGTGTCATCGGCGTATTGAAAAACATAACATTCTGTCACAGCATTTGATAAATCATTTACAAATAAATTGCAAAGCAAAGGCTATAAAACAGAGCCCTGTGGAACACCTGCCGACAGAAATGATTCAGAACTTCGATGCCCGCTGATTTCAACAACTTGAGCCCGATTAGAAAAATAGACTTTCAGCAAATTATTAAAAGGACCCCTAAACCCCATGACATCAAGTTTCTCAAGCAGTAGGTCATGCCGAACACAATCGAAAGCTTTGCTAGCGCCCAAAAACAGGCCACATGCGAGTTGGTTATTATCAAAACATGAGTAAATAATATCAGTAAAAGTTTCTAATAACAAAACAGTTCCTTTACCTGCAATGAAACCAAACTGTGCCTCTGATAGGATATTATTCGTAAAAATAAAACTGTGCAGAACTTGGAATAGGTGCTTTTCAAGAATCTGCGCAATCGCAGGTAGAATTGAAATAGGCCTGTCATTTTCAATATCTTTTAAAGAACCACTTTTATGTAATGGTTTAACTATGGCAACTTTTAAATTGTGTGGAATGAAGCACTCAGTAATGAATCCGTTCAACATAAAAAGAAGTACCGACTGCAAATTCGTAAAATTCCGTTGGAGGTCACTCATTCTTATATTGTCAATACCTGCAGCTTTCTTGGAATTGAAGCTAAAGATTATGCTATGAAGGTCCTGGGGTGTAATAGTCGGGAGAAAAGCTGAAGAAGCTGTGCAATACAAAGATCGTGGAACCTCATAGTGGGATAAAGGAAACTTCCTGGAAACCTGAGAGAAAAATGCATTAAACTCAGAGGCCGCAGAGGGCAAATCTTTGAAGGATTTGGCAAATGAATAGCTAATGGATTGTTTCGGGTTTCGTCCAAAAAGGCAATTGATAGTTGACCAAGTTTTACGTGAAGAGTGTTGGTTGTTACGAAAAGCCGAATTGAAATAGTTACGTTTCGAAGCTCGAATCATAGCAGTGACTTTATTTCTAAGCAACCTGAAATTATCTTTGAGGAGTGTGTTTTTGGGACTACGCTTGCAACGTGTCCAAAGGGCGTCTTGTTCTGCAATGGCCTTCAGAATGTCACTTGTTATCCAAGGAAGGTTTGGGTTGCGTTTTTTGATCACTTTGACCTTTTGTGATGAGGCTATTATAGAACTGACAACCTGCACAAACCTGCCATACACGTTAAAAGAATTAACTTCCTCGAGGAAAGAGACCCAGTTAAAATTGGCTATAAGGTTATCAAATGTGGCAGTGTCTGTATATGAAATTCGCTCCTTATTGGGGTATGATTTTTTTAAAGAAGGAAAAAGAATATGAGAACCTACAAAGTAATGATCTGAAAGTTTATATGTAATTACCGAAGAGAAAGACTGGGCAAACGGAGCTCTTATATTGATGTGATCAATACAAGAAGCTACGAAATGATGTCTCAGGTACTCTTCTCTTGTGTAGTCTTTTATCGCTGGTTCAATACCATGTTTTGCCAAGATATTTATGTACTCGCAAACAAATGAACGTGCTGGTGACAAGGTGTCAATATTGAAGTCGCCTATGAGGCATATAGAATGATTTGGCAATAGGGAGCCCAAAAAATTGTCGAGCTCAGAAATTCTTTCACATTTTGGGAAGGAGGCCTGTAAAATCCTAGTAGAGTAACCTCCAAACTTACGAATGGTATCTGCAATGCAACGCACTCAGCAAAGCAGAATTTGGATTGTAAAGGGTTGTCATTCCATTTGCTGTGAACAAAAACAAGAATTCCACCGCCTGGCCGATTTGAGCGTGGGAAAGAGGAAACTAGAGTAGCTGGGTAACGAAAAAGAGGAGAGAAGTGTGGTAGGGATGTTTATTTCGGTAAGTACAAATGCATCAATAGTATTTTTAGAGGTGTCAACAACAGCCAAAAATTCATTCCAATGTTTTCGCAAGCTACGTATGTTTACATGAAGTACACTGAACGCGTCCTCCTTTGGCGAGACTAAGTTACAAAATTCATCAATATTGGCGCAATGGGAAAAAGTAGAGTTCATGATTCAAACTAGTTTATTCAAATCGGTAGAATCATGGATTCGAAAAATAGAAGAGACTTCGGTCTTCCTAGCAAAAATTTTTCCATGTTTGACCCAAATAAATTTAAAATTATTTGCCTTGCCTTTCTGCTTAGCCTCCCAAAGTAGTTTCCTGTTTGATGTGGTGAGGTTGCCGTTAAAGTATATTTCAGATAGCTCCCCTTTTTCCACTAGGGGCATGATCTGGCTTTGATGGCTCATCCATTTTTCTTTCGCAGCGACAGAAGTGAATCTCACCAGCAGAATTGGTTTTTTGTCTTTTTTCTGCGGAAGACAATGAGCTGCTTCAATATCTGAGTCAGTTAGCTCAACTTCCAGCTTCTCTGCTAAGTTCTTTAGTGAGTCAGACACCTGCTCACCTTGCTTAAGAGAGAACCCCTGTATTTCTAAGTTCTGCAGCCTGCTATATTGCTCCATGTCGTTAATCCCTTTCTGAAGGTGTCGTAGTTGTTCATTTTGTCCCGCCACTGTGGTGTTCAGAGTAAGCACTTCATCTTGAAATGAAATCGTTTCCTAAAGTATTGACAAAATGTCTCCATTTGTCTTTCATTTAGCGCAAAGGATACCTGATTCATTGGAAAGGGTACTCCAAATGGCATTGTACCCTGGAGCCTAAAGGCGCGCTCACATTAGCGGGAAAACGCGCAACGCAGGACGTTTCCCGCGCGCCGCTTCCCGCACAAGCCGGTTTTCCTCCCGCAGACAGCCTGCTGTGCCGTCGCGCAGAGCGATGGGTCCGGTACCTATTTTTCCCGTGCCGCTGACGAGAACAGCCATGGGCGCCGACCGTGAACCGTGACGTCGGTCCCAGTTCAGTGACCCCATCGGCGGAGGCGGAGGCTGCGCGCGTCCGGCCGGCCGGCCGGTCGGCCGGGCACTCGACGGCTGCTTTGCCAGCATGGACATGCGACTTGAGATGGTGCAGGAGAAGCGAACAAACAAGTATAAGTACGATTACCGTAGCCAACAGCTCATCGTTCGAACCAGTCATCCTCGAGACAAAAAGGGCGACGGGAGGAGAGCTAGCAGACGATCAAGACGACGACGCGAGAAAAGGGCGCGCTTTCCAGTCTTCTCTGGTGTCACGTGACTATCCCCTTCTCTTTCTGCTCGTTCGGGTCCTCCCTCAGCGCCTCCTCTACATTTCAAGACAACTGCAGCGAGAAAACGCGCGTAGTGTGAGCGTCATTCCGAGGAGCTGCGAGGCAGCGTCGACGTCGACGCTGTGCAGCTGCGGGAAGATTCCCGCTAGTGTGAGCGCGCCTTAAGAGGAATCTCAACGATGCCTGTCTGCGCGAGTTCACATCACCAAGGAAATAATCGAATCGACGCCTCCAGTCTGCCCCTGAAGAGATCGTGTACGAAATTAAAAAAAAAGCTGTCCAACTGGCGTCGATCAAGCGGTCTCCTGAAGGTGAAACTTGACCAGGAAATTTATCGATGGGCTTTTCACGGGAAAGGCCATTACAAAAAAAATGGCTACTCTGTGAGGAACAAGACTTCTCCAGGCTCCAACTTCCGTCTGCATGGTCGATACGGGAAACGAAACTTGGGAACACGGTGGCGATTGAGTTTCCAATCAGAATTAAGGGTGGGGTAACACTTCATAAGTCCTGAAAGAGGTTTCCATGCGGATTTCCTCGTGAGACCTTGCAGGTTTTTATCGTGACAAAGATCATTGCTGGCGCATCGTGATACAGTGATAAGTGTTTATTCCCATGGAGTTTTACGTTTGTTCTATTTGTTTTGTTTTCGCGTAATTTTGGCTTGTTTTGTACAACGTGTCACCTGTTTAGCTCACTGAGTGTTACTGTCTCTATTCCACTGCTATGACTTCTTGTTCGTCTAATTTTCTAGTTTTCATTTAATTTGTTGTTTATAGCTCCACGAAATGGCCACGCCAGATAACCATATAATCTTGTCTGCTACCTTTGACAGTTGCAGTGTCACATTCACGCTGACCAATGAGACAGCTGTAAAGACAAGACACGAGAAGGACCTTCTTCGAAAGACATACTTTGAAACTGTGCAATCATTTTTGCCCCCGAATGTAAGGCTTCCCATTATGGGTAAATATTTTGAAGACCGGTTTACGTCACTGTGCAATATTGCGGATAGGCGCTACAGGAATTTGACAGGCCGTGCGAAAGCGTCCTTCTTAAAAAATAAAAGGTTCATAAAGATCCACTTCGAGTCTCAATCTAGCCCACCTGAAACGGATACCGGAGAATCCATAGAGAACATCATAATTTCTGCTTTGAAAAAAGAACTCGAAAGAGTAGGAACAGTTTCAGAAAAGGCCATAAATGAGCTCAGCGACACTCTCTGCCTATAAGGCTAAGCTCCTTAACCTAGAGCAGGAGAATGAAAAGCTGAAATCCGAAAAAACTGCAATGCTACTGAACAAAGGAATAATGGTCGGCGAGGGGTGCAAAAAAAAAACAGACCGAAGGAAGCTTAATGCCGCTGGATATTCCATCGCGCAAGCACTTGACGTTATACTGGAGAGCTACGGCTTAGATGTATGCCAGCTTCTCGTAACTGATTTAAAAGGCCTGCTGCATAAAGTAACATTCAAGGAAAATGGAAAAATTATTTGTAATTGCGGTGTAAAAAGAGGTTTCTGCAGCAATGGTCAAGTTAACTATAATGCCCTTTCTTCGCCAAACAAACAAAGCTTGCGAGAAGTTGCAGCCCTCTTGGACGTACATTTTGTCAGTAACGTTTTCTGGGAGCACCTCTCCGCGAGCGTCCCTAATCTGCCTACCATAAGGCTAATAAATTCTTACAGAGAGCACCTGGATAGCAGGATAACTGTCTTCAAGACACCAGGTACCTCACCTGGCGCTCAGGTTTCATTTGAGGAAGACTTGGCGTTAGCAGCGCAAGAGCTAGCTAAAGATGTAGGCATAAGTGTGACAGAGATCTCCACCGAGGCACTCCTTGTAAAAATAGAGGGTGATGGCTGCGTTGTGAGTAGACGCACGACATGGAGAACATTATCATTCGTCTTCATTAGCAAAACGCGGAAGCTACAAAGCCATAACCTTCATCGCCTTCTCGGTGTGGCGGAGATCTCTGAGGGTTATTTTGAAACAAGAAAGGCTTTTCGGGATTTGATAAAAGAAATTAATGTTGTCGCACGAAGGGGTAGCATATATGTAGGGGACCATGAGAATCCGATTCGCATCTGTCTAGGGTCAGATTTGAAATTTTTGCTTGTTGTTCAGGGTCTGCAGTCTGCTGCATCACACTATCCTTGTCCATTTTGTCGAGCAAACCCACAGACAAGGTGCTCAGTTCTGACATGTAACAGGAGCTTTAATGAGCCTCCTTTGATCCGCACTCTTGAGAACATGAAAGCGGATTGCTGCGCAGAGGCGAACGGGATGAAAAACGTGCCATTGTTTAACTTCGACTCCGATTTAATAATGCCTGATGTATTGCACATGAAGTTAAGAATAGTTTACCGCCTTGTAGATGGATTGCTTTCAGAAGCAGAAGACAGAGATTACCGTGAAAAAGTCCGCAACCCACGTTGTATGACCATACACGTTCAGGACATCGTTGACGCCATAAATAACTGTGGTATTAAATTTCACGTCTGGGGAGCCAATAAAGGAAACAAGGGAAAAACATTCACGTCGGTATCGGAGGGCGATTGTGAGCGCCTGCTGAAGGCTTTGCCTGAAAAACTGGCCCGGAAATTGCACCCTCAAACAGAGGAAAAAACTTTGCTCCTTTGAAAGCTTATGCGGAAAATTTTGTACCACCTGGAAAATGATGTTGAAGGTCGCAGCATAGAAAGAGAAACCTCAGAATTCTTTCACACGTTCTTAGAATTAGGAGACCAAGGTTGCAAAGGCTATGGTGGCGATAGAGTTACGCCGTACATTCATATTCTCGCGCACCACGCTTCCGCAAAGCACGAAAGGTTGAAGTGGCTTGGTTGGTTTTCAAGCCAAGGATTAGAGAAAAAAAACGACGTGCTAAAGCATCTACACCATGGGAAGTATAACAAGCGGAATGCAGCCGCTGACGCTCTCAAGCTGGCAAAAAGGCTTGAAGTGAGTGAGAATATCAGACTAAGCCGTGCATATAAAAAGCGGGACCAAACGTATTGGTTTGAGGGACTTATTCAAGAGACACGGGGGAAGAGGCTACGCTGTGCAGAAGAAAAAGTGAGCGAAGGAAACTGTCTACAAAATGTGGATGACATGGATGCAGGAGAATTGCGCACGGAGCTTCGGGCTATGGGAATGTCGACGAAAGACAAATCAATAGAAAAACTTCGCAACCTTTTAAGGAAAGAAAGAGGAAAGCAATGATTGTAGCCACAGGAGGAGGTAACCGTTATGTGGTGAGATGTGCCTTTTAGTTTTGCGTGTTTCCTCCTATATTTATAGTGCTGTGTTGTACCTCTAGTTTAGAAAGCGCATCACTGCTTGAAGATGAAGAGTACTGTTCCTGATTCCTTATGTAACCTGCCCCTAAAGGAGTGTTCGGTGTGTACTAAAAATAGTGTATTTGTATTATGTGACTGTTTACCTGCCATATATGCCCTGAACATTTTTTTGGTGTAATATAAATGTGATATGTGTGTTTTGTAATTATTGCTGTTGTCACTTTTAAAATGATCTTTTGGCTTTTCTTTTGCGTAAGATAATTCTTTTATGTAGACAAACCATGGATAACCGATTTATAACGCAATCAGTACAGCTAGAAAAAGTACTTGGGGGGGGGGGGGAGGTGCTTTGAAAATGAACATGCACACACGCCTTTAAGTTCTGCGGGGCAGCAGGAAAAAATTTTGGAGTGAATTTAAGAAAACTTATTGGGCGTATCGGGCGTAGATCATATGATACTGGCATCAAGTGCACAATACGCACAAACAGGCTCGAGAAAAGTGACGACAGCAGTACTACGCACATTCAATGCCATCATTTATGTTCATTTTGTATGTCCTTCTTTGCTGACTCATTTTGTTTGGCAACCAATTAAAAGTTTGCCTTGTTCTTTATTCTTTTCGCAAAGTATTGCTTTTTTTGTGTGCCATCTTGCTGGGAAGTGTGTTTAGTTATATTCATATTCGTTACGTTTGCAGTGCATCGTTCTGGTTGTACATGTAACATGAACACAAGGTAATGACGCTATGTGATTCTGACTGTACACATTTTGTTTCCAAATGTTGTATAAAATGTGTATAATAAAATATTTTATGTCGGCACTATAGCCCTTGTCCTTGCCTTTTTGTGGGGAAGTTATAACCCCTTCCGCACCAGCTATCAGATAGTGTGACAAGTGCAAGTTTATTGACAGCGACGCTATGAAAATAGACCTATTACATTTGCTCGATTTCCTCCCCAAAGGTGTAAAGGAGAAAAGAAATATAACCTCCAGTGCTTCGCATATTGCAGTAAACGTAACAGATCACTTCCCATGAGTGTTATCGTTACGAAGGCTTCCCCTTCATTCATGATAATTTGCTGACATCGTGCTTTCCGCTACGTGCTATAATGACATCCCCGCCTGCTATAATGACATCCCCGCCTATTTGATATTCTCATTAACTTTGTAACATAGAATGCAATTCGTGACTTATTTTATTGGTATGCATTCTTTTTTAGCGTCTGGTTATTTTTGTAGCGCTCTACCTCTCTATTACAATTGTATTTGGTTTGATTTACCAAACGCTGCTGCTTCCAAAGTAAGCGACAGTATTGTTTGTGCAGTATAATTCGTTTTTCACGTGACCACAGAAATCAAAGCTTCTGCAGGCAGAGTAACCTGGGAACTGGGAAAAGCTACAATGAAATAATACAAATTCGTTCTATTACGGGCTATGAGGGACAGCGCACTGGAGCGCTTCGAACTAATTCGACCCCCCGGGGGTAAACAGCCGGAGCGTTGTTGCATTTCGCGCACGCTGAAATGTGGGCATAGCGGCTGGGTCCTGAGCCGGCCTTACATCACCCGGCACCCTGTGCAAGACTTTGCCACCCCCCCCCCCCCCCACCCGGCTCTCTCTCTCTTTGAATGTATTTGTGGGGGGGGGGGGCACTTCTAGTTTTCATTCTTTTGTCTCAATGTAGTATTTGTACTGGCGTGGGCAGGACACTTAATTGTTTTTTATTTTTCTTCCCCCTCTAATTTATACTCCTTGACATCCTTTGATCTTGCTATTGGCGGTCAGTTTTTTACACGTTTTCATATCATTTTGAAGAAGATGAATCTTAAAAGCAAGCTGCTTGCGATAACGCAACTCATCTATTATACTGGTGAAATAGAAAATTTATTGCTTAAAATGATTGCAGCCCAGCCTCAAAGGACAGATGCAAACGTTCTTCAAAGAAATCTCTCGAGACAGTCGCTTCAGACGATTGATATGACATCGCGACTAACCCTGTTAATCCGTGGTTAACCCTCTTGCACCTGGCGGCCCCTTGCGATGTCACTCTGGGAGGTGCGGGAGAATTAACTGCGATATCATGACAATCGGCCGACGAAGCAGCGTAGCAGCGGCTGGCAGCGTCGCAAATTGCGACATCCACCATATTTACCATTTATACATACCGTTATGAACTGCTTCCTTAAATACGTCCATGTAAAAGCGCTTTTTCGTAGCACAGAAGTGGACACAATTAAATTCACAATTTGTTTGCAAAAATGGAAAAAAGTTGGCGGTATCTTGCGGTATCTTTAAAAGCGAAGTTTCGTACCTCAAAAGCGAAGCCTCATTTTTTCAGTTGTGTTACACCGGATGGATCCCGGCAATACATCATGCATGCATATTACAGAAGTCAGAATGAAAGAACAGCAAAAAAAGTCGCCAATAGCTACAGCAATAAAAGTATGAATAGTGATCATGCGTGAAATTTTTCATTCATACATTCATACTAATATATTTCTATAGAAACGAGCACATTTATTAAAATTAGTTGACCAAAACAAAAGGTTCTGAACCCAGGTTAGAACTCTAAGTGCAAACTTGAGTCATCATATTCGGACAACACTAGAGTCACTAATTTGAAAGCATTACAGGTGAACATGGCAGTAACAACCTGAACGTCTATCTAGACGCTATTTGCTTCTAGACTCCAAATTCTGTGTTCTGCCCGACAACAGCTGCACAACTCCAGAATGTTTCTGAGTAAAGCTATATCAAATTTTCTTAATTAAGTATTTAAAGAATAAACTTAAACATTTATATCCGCGAATACGTTTTGATGTCGGCCGTTTGAATGCCGCTACGCTCTTTAAAAGTAACAAAAATAGCTAAATTTCAGGCGAGCTAGCTCTCATACCCTAATATATCATGATCACATGCCCCAATAAACTTTTTAGATAATAGCAAAGGGCTGACAATTTGCAAAGTTGCTCCACGACAAGCATATATGAACAGCCGCGAATACTTTATGTAGCTTCGCTAATGCATGGTCATCGTAACAACCTTCTTTATTTAAAGCTCCGGTCGAGACACTGGGTTCGAGCTCTGACATGTGTTCTTGTCTGCAAGGCAAAAGTCACTCGATAAAAAGGTAAGCGTCGAAATGGACGCAACTTCAGCAGTCCGAACCATTTCTGCAGCGTAGCTCGCTACCGGGCGCCATCTTTCATATTTTAGGCAACATCAGGTTTCAATTAAAAGGCCTCAAGAAGCTTCTTGATCAAAGCTATGCCAGATCGTTGCACAGCATTTTAAACACCATATATTTGGGTACCTAAAACCGGGAAGCATTTTCGATATCTATCCCTGTTACGATGCTATACAGTTTCAAAGTCTGGAAAAATGCCAAAACTTTGGCCCCCTCCCGTAGGCAGCATCGTATAATATTCAAACGCGCTGGGAAGCTCGTGTATTAATAGCACAGGACTGAAACTTCGGCACATTCCTCAGCTAAGTGTATGTTACACAAATCCCCGAAGCATTTTTTGTAGGTGCTTTTGTTCACGTTTTACGATTTTTTTTGTACCCCTTCCCATTCAGTTACGCTCCCTGTCGCCGCCACTGCCGGTAGATGGCGCAAGTAGTAGAAGTCCCAGAAAGCTGGGCATGGGGGTTTTTACGTGGGTCAGCTAGCCTTCTGCACTTAACTTGTCTGAAGTAGAGGAGAAAGAATTCGTACTAACTGATGGGTCTGACGGAGGCGATTATAAAATGTCTACCAGAAAGTAGGACATTTAAATGATATCTTTAGAGTTCCCTCATATGCGTCCACCTGTGATTGCAGCGTTTACACGAACTAGAAAAACTGCGGGTTGAGTCGATTATTGAACATGAAGAACAGCTTTTGAGAAGTAAGAGCACGACTTCTCCTCTGCTCTGTTCCTCAAGTTTTTTACACTTTCCTAAAAAAAGTGGCCTCAGTTCGACGTTTTTTGAGTTCATGTAAACGCTGCAAATGATTTCATGCATAGTCAGGCATCATCGCATTGTTGAAGTTAAGCACCTTGACATACTAGCTTCCATGTGTCATTTTCTTTTTCCATGCCGTCCTTAGCAGTGCAGCATAATAAGAGTATAAAACGTTTTGCAGTGGAGGTTTGAAAGATTTTACTCTCTTCACATGATGAAAAGTAATCCTCCACGCTCTTATTGAAGAGGACACGCAGGTTCTCTAAGGCAACCTTGGGCAGAGAAAAGTATATTTTTTGGTATTTCTTCCTGCTGTGCGCAAAACCAAACGCCTCAGGAATATACACTGTAGAACATACAATGAAATCGGGAAAATTAAGGTCTAGAAAAAGAAGATGTGATTACAATGCATCTCCTGGTTTTTCGTAAATTTATATTGTTCTAGTTTTTAGTTGCTCTAATATAACTAAGCATGCAGATCGTCACACAGCATTGGTCATATATGTGTAATAATCGCTACAACGAATTCAGCTCTGCTTCTATGCTATATTTTTCAGACTCTAAAACCATATGCAAATCACTACGCCATAATTACTCTAAGGTCAAACATAAATCCCCAAGTTTTAATTAAATACAGAGCATACAAGGTAACAAATTTTTACTCCTCACACCTACGACTCCGGATGACTGTATTCTGTTTATTGCGTACTGCCTGTGCGTTGCAAAGCAACTAACGGTGCAGGCCCTCTCCTCTCCCGCTAGTTTCCAAACGCTTGCACCGATCACGTCAAGGGAAGCACGCAATAACAAAACGACTGCAGGTTACGACTGCGGTAGAGATGGGCTCATCACCATTGCTACCCCGAGTAAAGCAGAGAGGGGTACCGTTAGGCCACTATTACCTATGTTCTTTAATGTGGTGGGATCATCCCGATATTCGCCGCTGACTTTTCCTCGCACTCTCTACATCTAATGACTCCTGGACGCAGTACTCTTTGTTTCTAAGCGCGCGGTCGGGCATGCAAACGACTCCCGTTTGGTAATTCCGCTAACCTAGTCTTATGGAAACGCTCCCTTACACTCTTGGCCAAAAAGGACTAAAAAGGGTAGGGAGGTTAGTCCTTTGCCAGGCTAACTGCGCTGCCACAGGTATTACTTCTTTTGGGGACCAACTGCTTGGGGAACAAAAGTTGCGCCTGCTGCGGTTACTTCTCTAGGCAGTAAGGATTCATCCATGCTGGAGTAACTATAAAGAGCAACTCTCTCTCCCCTTGGTTCAACAGTTGATCCCTCCCAATGATCTCTACAGGACAAACTGTTTCTCCTCTTGGTTGAACAGTTGACCCGTCCCATTGATCTCCATAGGACTAAATATTCCTCCTATTGGATCAACTGTTCATGTTTAAAACAGCTTCAAAAATAGTAACTGTTGGTTTGTTAGGAATGTTTCACCTGCATGGTCCTCCAGACACTAACCAGTGGCTGTACCTCACCTTGTGCTGCAGTGCCAGCATTGCTTGAGTCAGGAAAGCTTGGTGCTCATACATGATGGACAAAATGATGGCAATGCGCAAACTGATACTTTATTTACAATTAGTTTTTTTCTAGTAGTATGTACGCAACACGCGCGAGTGGAGTCGGCCGCACTACGCTCTCAATGCCAAGAAGCCGGCTCAGCAGATCAGAAGACTTCTGCGCTTTTGATAAAAGAACTAAATCGAATGCCCAGTAGAGAGAGCTGTGTCGCTTGGGCCTCCGAAAGGGTTGTTTCTTGTAATTTTAGGGCTTTAAGCTCAACGCTGAAGGCTGCAGCATGCAGCAGACTTCCTACATATGTGATCGCTGGCACATAATGCGCCGTAGCAGGGTCCTGCAAGAAAAGAATTTTGTGATTAGGCATTTCTTTTAACAAAACACAAGGAGTAGATAGACATCACATACTGCAGCGTAAAGTGTGTGTGCATAGTCAAGCATTCTGGATTTTTAAAACCGAGAATCAAATCTAAAATCTGTACACTCTTTATTATCACATTTATCTGTTGAACATAATTTTAAGCTATATTTATTGCCTCAGGGCTATAAAAATAAGCGAAGGGGTTAAAACTGTAGTAGTGATAAATTAATAGGAAAACGCTAGCTGATTTATGAAGTCCAGTAGAGAACGATGGTATGGTCCCTGCTTCTAGGCAATATATGAAGCAGGGTTGCTTGGTGAAAGACCCGCTATCTTCAGGTGCCGGATCCTTGTAGGCTTGAGAGCTGGGCAGTCCCACAGTAAGCAATGAATGTCGGCTTCAGTGTCCTCGTGTTTACATATCGGACACCCAGGCCGAGGAAAGAAATCTCGGTACTGAGGCCACTTCGGAGTGATGGCAGGTGTGAGGGTAACCCCGGCCCGGATACTCCTAAGCGCAACCTCCTCTGCACAGGAAAGACCGCGGGGCAGGGTTACCGCTCACGGAGGGATGAGAGCACGTTTGCTGCGCCGGAGGAGTTCCTTTCTTGATGGAAGGAGGGTGAAGTTGTCCAAATGAAGGAACCGAGGCCATGATGAGCCTGGAGTAGCGAGGCGGGTTGCTAAATCTGCCTCTCATTGAGAGGTGAGCAGATCCATGGGACCCACTCAATACTTACTGGATGCGGCGGGAGGCGTGCCACGAGCCGGTGGATGTCCTGACATGTCGTTGTACAGCGGCTAACACGTCGTAGCAACAGGACTACTTGAAGGGCGTCAGTGCGGATGACAACGCAGGCCGCAGGGAGCATGTCACAGTATTATGAGGCCATGCTGCACAAGCTCTGTATTTTGGTTGGTCAGTAGTGACAGAGCTGAAAATGAATGAAACGTGTGTTTCAGAGCACAACAAATGTTGTCAAGAATGCCAAGGCATCTGAAATTGGAGAACACATTCGTATGGAGCACTAAAACAGTGCACTGCATTGTTCATTCATTAAATCAGTCCCTGCTTGCTAGGCTTGATATAGGTTTTCGAGACCGAGCTACAGTCCAAGTGGATCTGCGAGGACAATAAATTCCTTCAAGCCCTACCGCACTTGTAAATGATGCCAGTCGAGTGCTCTAGACAAGTATGTAGATGTTTCCACATAAACAGTGGAGCAGTTTCCTGATGCGATAGTACGCACCGCTCATGCGCATTTACATTTGTATTTACTTTCCACTGCCAAAGACACGTAAATTTATCATTAATTCTGCTTTATAGTACACCAGTTATGAAGAAATACAACCCAAGAGCCAAGCAGCAATATGCAGCTTAAAGGAGCAGTTAATAGTATTGGTCATAAGCAGACAATTAAGAGAATGAGGGAGGGTTTATTGATAGGAAAGGCAGAGAGGTTGGCCCGAAAAATAAATATCTGGCCTGCTACTCTGCTCTGGGGGACGGGAAGAGGAGATAAAAGAAGGTCACGATAGGGGACGATGATGATGGGAGGAGGGAGATGAAAAACTACTTAAAAAAAGGTACACTTGCTGACATCACAAACGCGAGACAAGGTCCGTGTCGCTCAAAAAGCGTGAGAGCGCTCGCGTTGCCTTTACAGTTCTAAAACTATCTGGCCAAGCGTCGAGGATCAAATCCTCAGAGAGGAGCGATGTGTCCATAGGCTTGAGAGCAGATTCGAGTATGAGTCTTTCACGTGCATACGCTGGACACGCTACTAAAACATGTCCTATAGTCTCTAGCACGCCACATGTGGTACATTCCGGGGAGTCCGCTTGTCCTATTAAGTGAAAGTATTTGCGCGTGAATGCCACGTTTAAACGTAGTCTACGGATAACGCATGCAATAGGGCGAGGTATTCCGCGAGGAACTGAAAAGGTCATCGTCGGATCTAGCCGTTTAAGGCGGATGTGGCGGGTGTCTGGCAGGGCCCAATACCTAGCCGTTGCCCTCCTCATCAATTCTGAAAGGAGACTAGTTGTGTCCACTATAGAGAACGGTACAGCTGTACGCAGGCCACTGCTGAAGGCGCTCCTTGCTTCAGCGTCGGCGGTCCCATTTCCATCGAGTCCGCAGTGTCCGGGGATCCACTGAAACACTATACGGTGGCCGTTTCCCTGAGCAAATGATACAAGACTAATGATATCAAGAGCCAGAGCTTGGTAGGCTGTGTGGCGTAGGAAGCATCCTAAAATGTGTAGCGCAGGTTTACAGTCGGTGAAAATGCACCACTCCTGAGGCGGGTCTCCGCAGATGTGGCGAATCGATTCCCGAAGGCCCACAAGCTCTGCAGCGGTTGAAGTAGACTTGTGTCCCAAAATGAATCTACGGGTCGTCTGTTGTGCAGGGATTGCGAAAGCTGCTGTTGATGCATTTGGAGACGCAGATCTATCCGTGTAGACGTGCACACATTTGTGGTATTCTGACCAGATGTAGGCAAGTGCGAGTTGCTTCAGTCCGCTAACCGGCATCGCAGACTTCTTGATTATGCCAGGGACATGCAGGCAGACTGAAGGCTGAGCCATTACCCATGTGGGCTGCAAGGAATGATGCGGCAGGGCATAGTCTGATGGCAATTCGGAGCGATGGAAGCGCAGTGCGCGTGCAAAACTGCTGTCCGGTCGCTCATCAAAAATCTTCGTCAGCGGGTGACAGCGGTGCCGTGTAAGCGCACGTAAATATACACGAAGTGGTTCGTGTGACAGGTAGACCGATATTGGACACGCACGAGATTCCTCAATCGTGCCTTTGTTCGAGGCACAACGTGGTAATCCGAGGCACATCTTGAGCGCCTGTGCTTGGACACTCTCTAATGTCCGCAAGCAGGAAATACTCATGCTAGAGAGTACAGGAAGGCTGTAACGAATGTAGCCAATAAAGAGGGCATAGTAAAGTCGAAGCAAGGAGCACTTCGTTGGGCCCCATTTAATGCCTGCCACAAAGCGAAGCACATGGCAAAAAACAGTGAGTCTTTTCTTTAGCATGTTTATATGCCTCGACCATGACAGATCGCGGTCAATGATAATGCCCAAAAATCTGTGGTGGGAGACGTATGGTATTGCAACCCTTTGAAGAGTTACCGGGTAGTGGCAGACAGACTTGCGCGTGAATGCGACCACAGCACATTTTTCAGCTGGCAAGTGCAAACCCTGACGCCGTAGGTACCTTGAAGTAGATGACACGGCACGTTGTAATCTCGCACGCATTTGCGGACGTGTCGAACCCGACGCCCAGATGCAGATATCATCAGCATAGGCACTGATGTGAATGTTAGTGGGAAGTTCATTCACCAGTCCAATCAATGCCACGTTAAATAGGGTTGGGCTAAGAACTCCTCCCTGAGGAACTCCACGGCAAACCTGATGACGGGTAGTCTCCCCATCAGGCGTAGACATGTAAAAAGACCGGCCGTTGAGGTAGCTCCCAATCCACTGATACATCCGGCCGCCAACGGCAATGTCGTCAAGGGCATCAAGGATGGCGTCATGAAGTACGTTATCGTAGGCCCCTTTGATGTCCAAGAAGACAGCAGCGACGAGTCGGCGACTACGTTTTTCATGTTCCACTGTCGATATGAGGTCGATTACGCTGTCAATCGAAGAACGTCCCCTCCGGGATCCGGTCATCATATCCGGATAGAGAGCATTCTGCTCTAAAAACCATTCGAGCGGCGCCAGCACCATTCGCTCCATAACTTTGCCGACGCAGCTTGCTAGTGCAACTGGCCGGTATGAGGTAAGCTCATAAGGAGGTTTGCCAGGCTTCAAAAGTGCAACCAGGCGGCTGATCTTCCAGTGTTCTAGAACGCTTTTGGAAGCCCATGTATCATTCTAGTAACTGAGCAGCACAGTTCGGCCTTCCATGTCAAGGTGAGAGAGGGACGCGTACGAAATCCCATCAGGACCAGGTGCAGATGGACGCCTACACGAGGAAAGAGCAGCTTCTAGTTCAGGCATCGTGAATAGGATGTCGTAGTGGTCATCTGGTGAAGGTGGTACAAAAGCCTCCAAACTGGTTGATGGTACCACAGTTGTGCCCACAACCATTTTGCAGAATTCTTCTGCTACCTCTACATTTTTACGGCGTTGGTAAATAGACAGGGCATGGAGAGGATAGCGTTACTGCGGGGGCGAACGCAAACTCCTGGCTACATGCCAAATACGCGACAGTGGTTTGCGAGGGTCCAGCGATGAACAGAACTGCTGCCAACGTTGTCTCCCTAGTCTCGCTAGGTGGCGCTTTATTTGTCGTTGAGCTCGGCGACAAAGGGCAAGATCATACGTGGATTTGGTTCTTATGTATTTCCTTTCGCCGCGCCGGCGGACTGCGCGTAGTCTTTCGAAATCCACGTCAACAGTAGACCCTGGCGTAGGCGCACATATATACCGCGTGGTCTCACTGAGAGAGTACGTAATCAGGCCTTCTATTTTAGATGGTGTTGAGAGGTCCACACAGGAAATCTCCACGGACGACCTAAAGGCAGGCCAGTCTGTATATCGCACGCGAGACGGAGAAGTAGGTGCGTACCACTTGACGCAAACATACGTTGGAATGTGGTCACTCCCATGTGTTTCCACGTCACTGCACCAGCTGACGTAAAACTGGAGACTTGCTGAAACAAACGCGAGATGCAAGCAGCTGCTGTACGACGTGCCACGCAGAAACGTAGGTGAACCATCGTTGATATTGATGAAGTTCTGGGAGTGCATAAAGTCAAACAGGTTCCTGCCTCGGTTATTCATAACAGCACTGCCCCACTGAGGGTGATGAGAATTAAAATCGCCAATTATAATATGAGGAGCTGGACAACTCTGGATGGCTGAATATAGGTACGAAGTATCAATGGCATCTCTAGGTGGAATGTAGGCACCGATTATCGAAAAGACCCGTCCTTTTAGCGTGACTGTCAAACAGATGTAATGGTTTGTGTTGTGTGGCTGTAGAACTTGGCGGACGTGCGCAATGCCTTGGCGTATGCAAACTAACACTTTGCTAGTTTCGTCCTCTGTGCGAGACCACAGTAGCACGTATCCAGAAAGGCGGAAAGGCGACGGCATGTTGGGCTCACATATAACCAGCACAGGGAAGCGGTACTTGTGGACGCGTTGCCGGAAGTCACTCAGACGACCTCGTAGGCCTCGGGCATTCCATTGCACCACTACACTACGGCGCACGTGCATTGGCACAGATGAGGTGGGTTTTGGTTGTGCCATAATGAATTACTGCAACGCCGCCAAGAGCGGCTCAAGTGCATCCAAAAACTGCACAACAATCTTTGCTGTTGGCGTGTTAATGCCTGAAAGCAGCACGCGCATTGCACACACAAGCTTTTTTAACATTATGCTCACATCCTGACCTTCGGGCTTGCCAACAGTGTCAGCTGGAGTGGCAACCGGTCTTGGTCTTGCCATGGCGATCTCCTTGGATGGCAGAGCAGGCCATTCAGCATCAGAGGAAGAAGGTAACACAAACGCATCAGACTGAGCTACTGCGGTAACATGGGACATGGCCGCAGACGTCTTGTTATCGTTGTTAGGCTCATGCTGCTATTCCGGCTGAGCTGATACTTCCTGCGACTGTGGTGCAGATGGACTAGAATTGTGTGGAACCGGACGACGCCGCCGGGAACGATGTTTGCGGCGACGAATACGCGCCGCCGATTCTTGTTGGGTCGCATTGTCCTTCACCATCTTTTTCAGGATGAGTCTTTCGTTTTGCAGCTTAGGGCAGTCCTTAGCTGTGGCTTCATGGGCACCCGAGCAGTTGGCGCACTTTATAGTCTCCGTCGTGCAGGTGTCATGCTGGTGCATCCCACCGCATCGACGGCAGGATACCTCATTCTGGCAAACAGCACTCACATGACCTATCTTGTTGCACTTGTGGCACTGAACAGGTTTGGGAACATACAGGCGGACAGGATGCCTCACATAGCCCACCTTGACGTGGGATGGCAGAGCGTCACTTTCAAAAACTAGTTTGACACACTTGGAGCGCCCGAAACGATGGATGTCAACAATCCGGGCCGTAGATTTAATCAGCGACCAGAGGTCCTTGTCAGCTATCTCCGGGTCAACATCATTGATAACTCCAGTGGTTGTCCGCTTCCCGTAAGCAACATAGGAGCGGACCGCCATGCCACCGAGGACGCTAATTTCTTTCAGCTTGTCTACTGATGCCTGAGATGTAACATCTACTGTCAGGACATTCTTCCATGCATTAATTCTCACTTCACAGACTTGTCGCGGAACAACCCGGTCGAAAAACTGGGTGAGCCGCTGTCTGTTAATGGTGTTCAGATTAGCCGTCTGCGTTGTAGGAATGAAGGCCACTGAGAAGACACCTGGCTGGTCAACATTCCTCGTAGGCAACTCACCCGCTGTCGATGTCCGGCGCAACTTCCTTTTCAGGCGGCGCGACTCAACAAGCGTGAAGCTGCTACTGTCAGAATCCATCGCTGTCACCGTGGATTCATCAGACGAATCTGGAAGCTCCACATCAGCACTAGAGTTGCCACCTGGTAGAGCCGCAGTCTTGTCAACGGCGACCACGGGAGGACGCAGGGGTTGTACTCCCGCCATCCCGAAGGATGACGAGGACACAGTTCACGCACAAAAGCAAAAAACTGCAGAAAAGTGGAAGCGCTCAAACAAAGAACGTTCGGCACCACCACTCAATGTGTTGTAGCAAGCGTAGGAAAAATGTATAAAAAAGATTAATGCTAAGAACAATTCTATAGTGTTTATTTTTACAACGCACTAAAAGTGATAAAAAATTAACAGCAAAGAGGTGCTGCTGGTTGTACATAAAAGATTTACTGATTTTGCAAGTTTCTTGGCATGTATCTAACTGTATGTAAAAAAGCACATAAGTTCAGCAATTTTATTCCGTTTTGTGCCTTTCTTATGCAAGCATGTGAAAGGTTTGCTGAGTTGCTTCTTTTCCCACTCCATCATTTGTTTGCAAGTTTGCACATCATTTAGAGCTCATACTGCTTCTATCACACGCAAGCAAATTACTTTAAACTGTGTACAAACAACAGTTACATTTTTCTTCCAAAAAAGGCTAGGCTGTATCTGACACCCTCTGACAGCAACCAAAGCTTAACATGTTGGTACAGTTCCGGAAATCTTGAAGATCTACTTGTGCCCTAGCTTTACGATATTGATAGGCATGAAACATTAGCACGTTTCAGGCAGAAAAGAAACCATGTCTCAATTACTTATAACCGACCCATAAGTGTGCAACTTGCACCATGGAAGTCGTCGCTCGCAAAAGGTACTTACATGAGGAGATATGAATGTGTCAGCCCCCTCATTCACAAGGCTCGGCGGCAATAATGGTGGCGGCAAGCATCAACTCTGATAAAAAGAGGCATCACAATAATTGATAAACACAACACAAAGCTTTAGTGTAAAAAAAAAACCCACAATATGATACAATGTCGCTTGTTTTATTTCATGCAAGCCTGATGAGAAATCAGTCCCTAAGGGGACTTTCCAGACAACGGAACTAACATAAAAGGTTAAGTACTGCTGATAAGTACAACTACAGTCAAAATTATACAGCCTGAAAAATTTTGCTTCTAACCCAAAAATATAGCTCTTGGATGTTCCAAGTCTCAGAGGGGTGAGGAAAAGAGTTTCTCTCACATTAGATAGATTTGGAACCCAGGCAATAGATTCCGAGCCACACAGCCAACGTCCAAAAACAAACACTGTGCGCTGTATATTTCTGACAAAGGCTGTACACACTTAATTGGTTGCAGCCATGTCTGCTCAGTTATCGAAGTTAGCTATATTTCTAGAGCTACAGGGTTTTGATTGCCACAATACATCAAAACTGTGTGCCGAAAATGGCCATGCAAACAAAAGATCTCGAAAATAAATCCTTGGAAGAAATTTTGTTCACGTTCTTTTCTACCAGCCAAGAATGAAGACTATCATGGCAGGTAAAAATGATGACAAATACCTGAGATAAAAAACAAGCAGTAATGCCAACACCAAGTTTACAGGAATGGGGGCAGTCGTGGACCCTGTAGGCAGCTGAGGGTGTTAGCGGCGCGTTCCCAAGCTACAGCTCATGGTTTCCTTATCACAAAGTTTGATATCTACATTTTTATAGCTTCTAGGCTGCGTGGTTTGGACAAGTGTATTTAATAGCAAATATAGTGCATGCGGCAGCATGTCTGGCCACAAGATAAGCTCATCCAAATCGGAGAAACATGAGCGGGTGAAGAGCACAATGTACATCACAAGACAAAGTTATTGAGACATTTTAAAAAGTACCAGGCTTGAAAAAACTTTACTATATTCTTCCCAGTGTACTCACCACCTGTTAACAGCTACTGTCATAGCTGCACTGTGAGATCAGAAGTTCATTTTTAAAAAGTTGCATATACATCGATTTCTATAGACCACTTCTCTCGAGTCACCAATCTCTTCCACTCAGTGTTACTCTGACACCTTATGCCTTGTGGCATTCTAAAAGTACATTGGCTTTGAAATGATGGTTCAGATTTTCGCATTCTGTCCTAGGGCATGTTCAGCTTTAGGTAAAGGAGTGACGACCTCTTAGGCACATTTTGTTTACAGCTGTTAGCAGCAGTAGCCGCCGCGGTATCTCAGTAGGTACGGTATGGTGCTCGGCTGCCGACCCGAAAAATGCGGGTTCGATCCCGGCGCGGCGGTCGAATTTCGATGAAGGCGAAATTGTAGAGGCCCTTGTATACTGTGCGATGTGAGTGCACGTTAAAGATCCCCAGGTGGTCGAAATTTCCGGAGCCCTTCACTACGGCGTCCCTCCTCGACTGAGTTGCATTGAGACGTTAAATTTCAATAAAACCAATAAAGGAGCCAAGCTCTTAACAGCTTGCAACCGCAGCAGCAGCATTGCAGACTACTTCCATTACATATTGGTTTTGGTCTATGCCACAATCAATAAATTCCTAATCGTGTACCCTTGCTCTCCTAGTGTTCCAACATATTTGATATTAAATCTGCAATATGCCGCTGTGTGGCTTAAGACTTTACACTGCAACACAAAAGACCTGTTCATACTCTATGCACTTGAGATGCATTAGAGGAAAATAGAGCAGGTTTGCAGCAGCATCACTTTAGCCCCGTTTGACAAACAAATGTTACTTGGCAGGCATCACAAGCTTATAAGGATAACATACAATGCTTTCAATACGTTTCAAATGTAAAAAGGGAGATTAACGTCGCGAACACAATAGTGTAGGGCACCACATGAATTTAGGCCACCTGGGTTTCTTTAACATGTATTGTTGCCGCACAAGCGTTTTCTATTTCGCCTCCATCAAAATACGGTCGCCATGGCTGGTATCAAACCCTTTTGATACATTCCAAACATTACATCTGCTTTAGCAAAAATGAAAATTTTGCAAGTTACTACTCGCTGTACATCTTTCGAGCAAATCGACAAAGATAAGAGCAAGTCTAAAGCAACGTGAGCACTGCTGCCTAAAAAAATAATAACAAAAAGACCATGCATGCAAAATTCTTTATATAAACTGAGCTAGGGTGTGAGAACATTTGTGATACAGTTCCAAAAATGTAACAATGTATTGTTTGGTCCTGTGTGGCATAGCATGGATTATTTAATAAAACTCGATGCAGTACGTTAAAGGACCACAGACACCATAATTTAGTAACGTTTTCTTCTCTATAAGAATGCATAGCACATTACTATGCACCGATCACCAGGTTGGTTTTGCCTATGGCCGCTAAATAGTTTTTCAACCGATTTTTTCTGCCACACGGTTTCGGTTTCAGCTACCGACCGATATCATTGATGCAAGTGTGTACCATAGGTCACGTCAGGCACCAAAACATAATCACTGCATCATCGTTTAATTTATCATCAACATTACTATTCACAGTTCAGAACAAAGGCCTCTCCGATATATTTGCAATTAATCCTGTCCTGTGCCAGAAGCCACCCAATTTCATCAAGCAAACCAGTGCAAACTTCCCAATCTCATACATTCACCATACTTTCTGCTGCTTCCTGCTGCTTGCCTTCTCTTGGAGTCCGGTCCGTTACCCAGCCCATTTCTTCTTGGTTTTGGCTAGGATGTCATTGACTCGCAATTGTTCCCCGACATTACAGCCAACTTTTTTCTTCCCTTAGCTCATTGTGGTCAACCCTTATGGTTAGCCTCTTTTCTGCCCCATAGGTGAGTACTGGTATGATGTAGCTGTTATACACTTTCGTCTTCGGGGATATCTGTAAACTGCCATTCATTATTTCAGAGTACCTCCCATATGGCCTCCACTTCATGCTTATCCTTCTTGTTGTTTCACTCTCGTCGTGCAGATATGTTGTAACTGCCACCTCTAAGCAGCTCTATTCCCTAACCACTTCGTATGCTTTGCTGCCTATCACAGACTTCTGTTCTCTTTTCACACACTGTTCAACACTACTTTCCTTTAGACCCACCGTTCTGGTCTGCGCAAGTCTGACCATGCTTCGCGATTCATCCTGTGAGCGACTTAGCAAAGCAATGTCATCAGCTAATTGCAGAATAATAAGGTATTCTCATTAACTCTTATCCACAATTCTTGCTAATTGAGATTACTGAAGACCTCCAGTGAATACTTGGTGAACAGTACTGCAGAGACTGTCTCCCTGCCTGACATCCTGCTGCATTTTCTATTCGGGAGTTGCGTAAATTTTTACTCACCGTAGTGCAGACTCCAGCCTGTATTAACAGCCAGAATGAGAAGCAAAGAAAGAGCGATTATATCTCAGGTTTTTCCTGCCTCGTGTGATGTGTGCTACACTGCAAATTCACAACTTTCTGACAGCGAAACAGCAAGATAAAAGAAATTCAATTTTAAATTATGTAGTATAGTTGTCAGCAAATATCACCTCATTGTCCATATTCACTGATCACTTGCAGATCATCGCAAATAATAATCACGCAACAAAAATTTCGTCTCTATGGTTCTTGAATAAGTGAAAATCGTGCCAACTTTGCAATGCTCATTTTAGGTACAATGTCATTTCATGAAGTTCTAGAAAAGGTACAGAAACAGCCAACCCAGTTTTTTGAAAGAGCCATACCTCTGCGTGGTCCTTTTTTTCTGCTTTTAAATGAATCCTAGGCAATATGGGAAGAAAGAAATGAGATTGCCCTACCGTATTGCAGCACTCTCCTCAGTGTTTTTAACGAAATAAGTTTATGAACTGAGTGCACCAAAGTGAGCAGCCATCAGTCACTTTAGCAGGGTGTACAATTATTAAAAACAGCTTTCTTGAACTACACGACAGCACTACTTTATCTCCCTTCTTTTTGGTTTTTCTTTCTGATGCCAGAATGAAAGCTTCATTTCCAAGAACAGCAGAAGAATGAAAAAAATGAACACAAGCGCTGACTATACTCCATTTCATATATCAGGTGCAACGCTGTCAAAGCTAGCACTCTTGTTGGCGCTGCCTGCATCTATGACCAAAAGTAGTGTGTTCCTTGTGGTGAGCGAAACATAGTAAATTTATTTATTTACTGATGCCTCAAAGGCCACTGTACCGGGTATTACATGAGGGGTGGGCGTGAGTGCGGCAATAAAGGTAATAGGTGAGTTTACAGGAGATTTTGGATCGCGGTCTTGAATTGATAATGGTCTGTTAACGTGGCGATGTGGGCGGGAAGGCCGTTCCAGTGATAGGCTGTTCATAGAAAAAATGATTTCTGAAATGTTGTAGTATGGGCGCGCTTGGGATAAACGACTTTTGCTTGGCTGTCGCAGGATAAGCGATATGCTGGACAGATGATAATATTTTCTGAAGGCAAGGTATGAAAGAATATGTGATATAGGTAAAGGTGTGCTAGCTCATGGCGGGAAGCTAATGGGTAGAGATCTAATTGGGACTTCAGTTAGGTGAAGCTAGAGTGTGATAAGAGTAATTGATAAGTTTCAATCTAGCCGCACGATTCTGAACACATTCGAGCAGATTATTTAGGTTAGCTTGTTGAGTATTGAATATGGAATGCGCATACTCTAGTTTGGGTCTGACAAGTATGGCATAGGCGATAAGTAATATACTCGAGGGAGCTAAGACAAGGTTACGGCTTAGGTAGCCAAGAATGCGGTTAGCAGCGTTAGTAATTTGATTAACATGATTGCACCAAGATGGGTCTCGGGAAAAGTTAATACCTAGGTGCTTAATTCTTTCGGTTATGCTTATAGGACAGTAGTAAAGGCTATAAGTGGGAGCTTGGTACTTACGACGGCGGTGAGAAGAGAAAAAAGGGTATTTTGTGATATTTATTTTCATAAGCCAAATATCGCCCCAATCCTGTATTTGAAGGGGGTCGTTCTGGAGAGTGCTAACGTCAGATAGGTTATTTATGGGGCGGTACACTACGCAATCATCAGCGAAAAGTTGAATGTTAGATGTAACATTAAGGGGCAGATGACAACTATACACTAGGAAGAGAAGGGGTCCCGGTACAGTGCATTGAGGAACAAATGCTTTGCCTGTCCGCATATTACGTGGCACCTTTGTTTTGAAATTGATTAAATGCACTCTTATTGCTGACAGCACGCTGTCGTTACCTCTTGCCTTAGACACTTCAGCGACAGAACAAGCACGGTAACATGCCTTCTTTTCTTGTCCCGTGCGGACTACTTCCGTACCTTTCACGGCGTTGCGCCTGATGTATGAAACAGAGTAAACTACTGACAGAAACCGTTTATTTGCGTGCGCATTATATATACCGCCCAGAAAAAAAAACTTTGCATGGCCACGGATAAAACATTTGCCGTAATTAAATAGTTGACTGTAGAAACTAATGCATTAAGATAGAGCAACTTTTCTTCAGCGGCGTGATGGAAGGTGTGCTGCTGCATGTCTCTGCCCTCATGTGAATGATGTCGTCGTAGATTTCCCTGGCCGTTGTTTCTTTGTCTCTTCTCAACACCTTTGTCTTTGGCAGCTTGGGCTTGCAGCCTTTGCATTTTTTTGCAATGCACTTCAAGGTTGCTCTCTGTCCCATTCTGCAAAGATTTGGCATGTTAATGCAGCCGGTCGTTCAAGCATCGTCCTGTCTTACCAACGCAAGTGCGACCACATTTCAACGCTATATCATAGACAACACCCTTTTGGAATTGCACAAAGTGGAAGTTGTGTTTCTTGATGCGTGACTTGCCCTTGACTTCTCTGCGGTTAACTTTTCAACAAAAGCTACCAAGCTTACTGGGGGCAGACAAAATGACCCTACTGCCTGTACACTTTGCAGCCTTCCTTATCTGATGAAAAACCGAATGCGCATAAGGTATTACAGCGATATTCTTGGGATCTTGTTCACTGTAGTGCTTCGGTTTCCTTTTTGAAATTATTTAGAGAAATCCCCAGAGAAAACAAGCTTAGGTTCCTGGATCTTGCCTTGATTTGCAAACCATGCCATCTTTGCTGGAGGTACACCCACCGTTCTGAGCGTTCCCCTCTATCATTTCAGTCTGCGCATTCATAAGTTGTTAAGCACAGCATGGCCATTGCCAGAATGAGGGACGCACTGAAATTCTTGCAACCATGCTGTAGGACCCAGTTATTTAGTACAAACCCAGACACTGCAAACAGCGGGATTTCCCTTGGCTTTTCTCCAGGACCTGGCAAAAGTCCTCCTCTCCAAATTTTAAAAAGGGAAAGCAAAATGTGCCAGTTTGGCTTTATGGGGTTTTAAGTCCCGAAGTGACTCAAGCTGTGAGGGATGCCGCACTGGGGAGCTCCAGAAATTTAGACGCCCTAGGGTTTTTTAACGTACACTGACATCGCACAATTCATGGGTCTACAGCATTTCGTCTTCATAGAAATGCCACTGCAAGGGCCAGATCAAACACTCATCTTTTGGGTAAGCAGCCGCGCACATAACCACTGAGCCACCGCGGCGGCCTCGAAGCACGACACTAAACAAGATCCCAAAAAACATCCCTATAATACCTTATGTGCATTTGGTTTTGCATAGGCTAATGAAGGCTACAAACCGTGCAAAAAATTAGAATTGTTTTTTTTTGCTCCAAGCAAGCTTGGTGGTCTTTGTCGAAAAGTGAACCATGAAGATGTCAAGGGCAACTCATGAATAAAAAAACACGACATCCAGGTTGCGCAATGCCAAGAGGGTGCTTATCTGTGAGATATGGCTGAAATGTGGTGACACATCAGTCAGGCAAGACGGTCCCTGAACAATGTGCTGCGTGAACATGCCAATTCCTTGCAGACTGGGACAGGCAGCGATGTTGCAATTCACTGTAAAAAATGTAAAGACTGCAAGCCCAAGCTGCGTCAGACGAAGGTGCTCAGAAGAGAAAAAAAACATCCAGGGAAATCTACGACGCCTACATCATCCACACTAAGGCAGAGACTTGCATCAGCACACCTTCCGTCACAATCCTGAAGAAAGAGCTGCTCTATCCTAATGCTTAAGAATCTATGTTCAACAGTTTGATTGCGGCGAATGCTTTATCCGTGGCCATGCAATGTTTTTTTTTTCTGGACCGTACTTAATGCGAACGCAAATGGACCGTTTCTATTCGTAGAATTCAGCATTCGTGTGTGTCCATTTTTCCGTTCCACTGCTGACGTTACTCGTAGCCATTAACCAACTAGCTCGAATCACCACTCTGCATGGGTTCTTAATCTCAAGTAGCTATTCAGTGGTGTGCTTTTCGCGGCCCTTCAAGGGCTCTTGAACCTGCAGCCAGGTACGTAACTATAACCGGGGGACAGCGACAAAGCACCAAGATCTTGCACTGAGAGCCATCGCAGTGCGAGCAAGGCAGAACAAGGAAGGAAATAAGGCAGTAAGATGCATTTTATGCCAGCAGCATATCGCCTTACACAGGCATGGTAACTCTTGATAAGTTTTGCCTTGTTTTATTTATGTTGGCAGTACACAATACACACTACTTTGAATAATGACCTGACAGCAGCACTGTATCATCTCACTCTAGTCCTTATTCATTCGTGCTCGCATGTGCAGTGCATACACGTAACTGACAGTTACTAAATGGGATCTATGTTTAGTCACTAATGATGCTTTAGACACCTGGCTCGAAACTTGTCTCCCACAAAATTTTTACAGAAGCTGCCAATCACCATTATTTTCAGTATTTACCTATAAAAAACAATAGTGACAAGCTTTGGGTTAAAAATGCGGTTGACGTTAACAACACCGTTTACAGAAAATTATCAACTTACACTCTTGTACAGGCTCCGAAGCATGGTTCATTTCCTCATCGAGGACTTCAAACAGCTCCTCGAGGTGCCGCTTCCTTCTTGTAACACATATAACGCTCCCTATAATGCCAGAAAAGCCTTCTGCAGACATTTGTTAGCATTCAAACTCCACCTGAACCTGCACGACATTATAGATGGCCAATGACAGGCATTTGCAGTACTGTATTGCTGTAGTGGTATGTCATCTGAGAATTTGCTTGCCCTTGTTGAAAAAAAAAAAGCCAGAACTGAAAATTACTGGCATGCTGACAGTGAATGCTAAATATCTGTTGATGATATCAGTCACTGGTGGGATTGCTGTTGACAGTCACCTCCTCCGGGGTGCAAATACCCGCTGCATGCAGTCCTTGAGATATGCTGCGTCCAGCCTTGTTTTCTTCAACTCCTTCATCATGCCACCAATGTGTGCTTGTACAGTTTCCTCGTCTTCTCTATCACTGAAGGAATTAGCCTACAAGTAAAGTACAGACTGCACAGTACCCCACAGAACATTCAGATGGCTGATACATTCCGATAATGGCCTTGAAATTCTTGGAGACTGAGCAGCATCCAGGGTCCATTTTCTTCCTCATGGTGCCACAGTGACATCAGAGTCACCTTCGAATTTTACTTTTCTTCTCTCATATTTGTCCTTGAATCTTAAAGCCTCGCGCCAGGAATCCTGTAAATGGTCTACTTTTACAGCAAATTTCATTCCAATCACTTTCGATACTAGCTTTCTTCCTTCGTTTTGCATCATGGCATACTTTCCTTGCAAGGATGCGATATTTGTATGAGACAAACTACTCCGAAAAGCCTGAAATCACTCGGGGCACTACTGAGTTTATGCTACCAAAACGCTGAATATATTTTACTGTCTAGAGGTTCCAGTGATGTGATTGGCCGAAGTCACTTTGGAGCAGCTTTTGGAGCAGCCAGAAGTGCCTTTAGGCGCCGAATAGTGAGCATTTCGCGCAGATATATGTCATATATTCAAATGTACAAGTCTAACTTTGTTTAAATGTATTTTTTGACAGTGCGACTTATACTATATCGTGAAATATGACGCGCCACCGATATTTTTTGCCGTTCCTAGCAGCGATGTTTTAAAGATCGATGAATAAAAGATAAAAAGAATACAGTTATTAGACAGTTTTAGTGCGCTGAAACCTGCTACTTTGATCAGCTTCCGAGAGGACCCAACTACGCCTGTGCAGTCATAGGTATCTTCCCAAGGGGCAGGTGGTGGCGGCGCAAAGTGCGCGCTGCCACCACATCCCTAGTCATACTCCCGAAAGTAGATTTCAGCATCACATTGGTACGGTTTCGTGCAAATCTCGTGTTGTTGCTACTCAACATGGCGCCATATGTGAGGCAAAGGAGCTGTAATGCAAAATTGAAGGTGCGTATCAACCGCGCAGCAGGGAGACAGCTGAATCTGAGTGAAAAAATTTATGCAGGACTATTTCCATCTATTTGAAAGGAAAAAGAAGGAACCCCAAAAACTGACACCTGAGAACTTAGCGGTAGCATATTTACACACTTCTGCCGCGCTAGGATCTGGAATTCAACACTGGTGCCATTTGTGAATTTTTGTGCCATTCTCGTTTCTGGTGTCCCCTCCACACCATGAGATGACCATACTTATCTACTGCATGCTCAAGGTCTATTTTATCTTGAGGAAGTGCGGAATTCTGACTGATGTTTGGCGCAGATTTTGGTCATAATAGAACATGTACGTGCTGCATGGCACATTTTGGCTCAACCGACGCAACTACAACACCGAAATTATGAAAACTTTTCAGGCAAACACGCAAGCACTATTTTAAGGCCAAAGTATGAAAATTACACTATAAGTAAAACCCTGCTCCACAAATTAAACAATGCACGGACTAGAGGTATACTTACATAGCCAGTTCCGTCACAATCAGCCAAGCTTGGGAACTGTGTGACTAAAGCCCTGGCCGCCTCCTCGTAGAACTTGCCCGGGAACCTAAATCAAGGTCCCCAAGAAATACTGGTGAGCAGTTATTTAATGACGAAACAGTAAATATAATTTGCTAGAGATCATATCTGCACACGCCACATTGCAAGTACAAGGTCAAAACATGGTAAAGAGTGCACAACGCACAGGCTGGCTCAAATTTCAACAGAAATGTGGACATAAACAAGGTTGAGATGCATATACCAGACTAGGCTAAGAGCAGGAAACAAAGCTAAGAGCTAAGACAAAATCATAATAAAATGATAATATAACCTTTGGAAAACCTGTCCAAGTAGAGAACCGATAACCTTTCTATCATCCAGGGAAAGGGATGGGTGGTTCAAACACTTTCCTCTAGCGTTCTGATATGGTACCATCTGATGACATGAGACCCATCCAACTGTTGTATGCACTCACAGTTTGTAAAACGAAGGGCAAGATGTGCTGAAGGAATGCTCTCAAGAACAAGAAAGTGCTCTAGCATATGTTGGTTCAAACACCACCAGTGAACCACCTTGCATGCTTTACCATAGGCTAGTAGTAAGTTTATACAACATACCACACGAAATAAACTTATCTACGTGCGACTTTCCCACCTCCCTCTCAACTTTACGCCTTTGATGTGCCATAAAACTCCAGTTGTCTTTTCATTTAAAAACTGTACCCAGAAGCTCAGCCTGTGTTCTTGGTCCTTAATCATAAGCATAAACACAAGGTACGGAAAAGTTTTACTACCTAGGAGAAAATTGCCTACGGAACTATGACAAAAAGGCCTCCAATTAATTCTCATTTACAAACTGTACCCAGAAGCTCAACCTCTGTGCTTGCTTCTTAAAGATATTTATATATCTACACTGTATCTACACACGTTACATCTTCAGGTCAAAACTAACCTGTCATGCTTCCATATGCAAATGTTCCCGCAAGTTAAGCATTCCCACACAATTTGGTGTCAAGCTTATAAATTCAGTCCCTAACAAGCCATGCCACTAGTGTTCACCGCACATCAAAAGACAGAAAGCTCAAGGAGAGATCAAAAAGCTACATGGAAATAAGCATACTTGATGCTGCAGGTGTCTCAATAATACTGCCATCATATGGTACAGCATGCATATGGCGGGCTGAGGGGTGTTTGAATTGACCGAGGGTATTCCTTCTACACATCTTGCCCTTCATTGCGCCAACTATGAGAGCAATGATCACATGCACTTTGAGTCAGCAGATTCTACCACATCAAACTCGAAGAATGAGTGGCAGCCACCTATCCCCTTCTCAAGATAATAAAGAGCTTGCTTGCTTAGACAGGCAGCTCATGCGATTGTTTTATAGGCATGGTTTTCTTTTCGGTCTTTTTATTTTGATTCCTGTTCTTTGCCGTGGCTGACATGCAAAATCCATGCGTGTTCAGGTCTGCTTTCAGTGAAAGTTGAAAGCAAGCACACGCACTGTGTCCTCTTTGCATTGTTTTTGACCTTGTTTCTTGTGCTTCAGCTCTACAGAATAGGCTTCTCCCAGCCTACGTCAACATTGTGCATGTTTCTGGTCTGATGAGCAAAACTTGTGGCATACTAAGGATGCTCTAATTGATAGAAGAAACGCAGTGGGGGAGCGATGATCACAAGCAAAATTAGTTAAGAAGCGAAAGAGCATGACTTTGCCATCGGTCGACGCCTTTTTGAAAAAAATTGAAAATGGGTTTTTGGGGAAAGTAAATGGCGCTATCTGTGGACACCTGAACCGCTTCACCAAAAGGGAAGGAATAAAGGAGGGTCTGAGAGAAGAAAAGAAGAACGAGGTGCCGTAGTGGAGGGCTCTGGAATAATTTCGACCACGTGCGGATCTTTAATGTGCACTGACATCGCGCAGCACACGGGCGCCTTTGCATTTCTCCTCCAACGAAACGCGGCCGCAGCGGTCGGTTTCAAACCCAGGTACTCTGGATCAGTAGCCGAGCACCCTACCCACTGAGCCACCACGGCGGGTCCCTTCTGACGCTACAATGTGTACACCAGAGAGAGGTCTATTGATTATGACACACTCACCAACATAGAAGTCTTCACACTGTTTCGATTCTCTTTCAATCCAAAGAATGCTTTAGCAAGGATACCAATTTATTACTTTCTACTATGGCAAGGTCTGCTTAACCGTGCTCGGATATGCTTTGTTTTTGCTGCAAGCAGCAACTTTGTTCCTGATTGTTAAGCTGAGGAATAGCTTACACTCACCTCCCAGTGTTAACAGGCTACACTCGAAGCATCACAGTGTAATCAATGCAGACTACTGGTAGTTCAGTTTACAAGCAAGATTGAATTTTTCGAGACACATATTCTATATCAATGAGTATCAAAACCATATCTGTTGAGGTTCTGAAACTTCGTGGTCTTAAAGGGCCCCTGAACATTCTCAGGTCGAAATTTCGCTGTGTAATAGAGATAGCCAGGCAACAGGTTTTTCGAAGACTCATTAACCGAACAGTTCCAACCTTTGAAATCAAACATTTTCACCTAGATTCTCTCTGCAGTGCCCTCTCCGAGTCGGTTTATCCCACCCATCTTGGTGACAAGTCTGTGGAAGTTGAATTTCTCTTTTTCCTGCGCTTTGAAGGCAATGCACATAGTTTCTCAAGCCACAGCCGTATTTAGTTTCTTTTTTTCCTTTTACTTTTTCTTCTGCTATATTTACATCAGCACTTGCATCTGTGTTTGATGTGAACATGTGAGCGGAGGGCTTCTGCGTTTCAGTGGGGGGTGCACTTTGACCTTGCCGTCGTCATGGCTGACTCAACTGGTAACGGGATCGGCGGGCTAGAATCCAGTTCTGGCCGCGTTTTTGTTCTTAGGAAGCAGCTCCTGTTCTTGGACGGAGAGCTCTGTTGCAATTGCATCAGAGAAATGATGTCACGGCTGCTTATTTTTTCTGGGTACGTCGATTGTGAAAGGGTTACAGGACTTTAATTTGCGAATTTCTCAGCTGTGCAACCATATTTACGTGCAGAAAAAACATTGGCAGTGTTTCCGGAGAATAATCTTTCTCCATGGTTCAGTTTGATATGTCTCTTTACTGTCCCTTTAAAGGAAGTTCCTAACAAATGATCTCAACCTAGTGTTGTGACATGGTAAGCAGCACTACATTTACTAGCAATGGCATAGCAAGTGGCTAGCAGATGCAAAGGAATTGGCTGTGGGCAGTTGAACAAGACCCCTCATTGGAGAGCCTTCAACGAAAGGCATTAAGCCTGGTTCACATGCAAGCGGAAACGCTAGCGAATCCAGCCACGGCGGCGCAAAAACCTATTTTTGAGTCGTCACAGTGGCGAGCGGCAAGGTTCCAACAAGTTGGAAATTTTCGCTGTGACACCGCTCAACTGCTCATTCGCTTGTATGTGAACCATCTTTTTGCCGGTCGTTCTTGATGGCATTATTATGAGGACATGATAGTACTACAGGTTCACCAACAGTAAGCCTTCAGTTTTATGTACTGAATACTTGGCAGGAACAAAATACAGAGCATTATGCTAAAACTCTGGTGCAGAAATTGCACTGCATAACTGACAACACTACTCACACATACCATCTTGTATATTACTTACATTGTGTATGAGCACATGCCATGAAAAAGCCACTGAATGATCTGCGGCTATTTGCTAGGTAGTCTCCTTGGTGGTGGTTCTCTATAGACATACGTGTGCTCGCTGGCACATCTGGCAGAGTATATGAGGTTGGTGCAGGCTTATTTGCGACAGGGAGAACTTCCACATTAAGCACTTCGACAATCCTAGAGGGAGAGACACAGACAAGAGGAGAGAAAAACTACATATAAGTTTCAACCGCTGCCTCGTGCAATACAAACTGATGAATATAACTCATATCATTTGTAATGAGAGAGCCAAGGCGCATAACCACATGTACAATCCAGAATTAGAAGATCAAGAGAAGATGCATGAGATTTCACTCAACGTTATATGCACAGCACATACCGGTAGTCGCTCGTGCCTTGTACCACAACTTTTGCTTTGTCATGGATGACACTTTGTTCACTGATGTCGAGGTACTCATGCAAATCATCATCATAGACCTGTCAAACAAAAATTAAATTTTGAACATATAAAACCAGCACCAGGCAGCACTGCTACTTTCTTAATGAGCACTGAATTGGCAGGGACGCAATTATGGGATAGATTTCTCTTTCTTACCAAGATAAAAATTTAACATAGGAATACCATGCTCAACTTTTTTTAAGTCTTAAGAAATACATGATTCAAATGGCACCGCCAAGAGTGACCCATACATCTTCCCTTGCTAGTTGGTTGACTTCTTTAGTTAAGGTAGCGAGCGATGCAAAAGGGCACCAAAAGATGGTTGTGAAGTCTAGATGTAGTAAGTGAAAAAATACAGATGTTTTGTTCTTTGGAGATGGAGCAATCGGTGCTATCTTGGTAGGAGTTTCAGCGCGAGGAAGGCGGGTCGTTTCTTGCGCGATGGAGTTCCCCGAATCTGCTCCTGAGCTGTTAAATTTGACTAACTGGGACTGAGCGTACACTGATATCAAAAAGCGGGCACATTCCGATCGCGTGAAACGCGGCCGCCCCTGCTAGGCACGCGGCTACTACACATCGAGGCCAGCTGTTAAGAACCATCACGCTTTATGCACTATCCTCATGCTATGTTTAATGTTAAACTATAATGTGTCAAAATCGTGCTTTTTTGGATCATGTCGTTAAGCCGAGTCGTACTGCCCCCTGCCTTCTACACTGACGCGATAGCTGGAAGAGTACAGGGGTGAGCACGTTTTAAGCGCTCGATCTGAGCTCAGCGAAAAAAAAGGAAGTTAAGTTTTGAACCGGAAACCTAGTTCCAGAAAAAAAAAAGATGCATACGAGCGCAGTCGGAAAGACGAAAAAACAGTTCAGGCACAAGCAGTTTGTCCCTACAAAACAGGGACTCTAGTGTGCTCGCCTCTTACATACAAGGCATGTATGCAACCGTTGGTTCACATGCAAGCGACGTTGCGGTTCAGCGGCGCGTCGTAGCGAAAATTTTGGAACTTCGTCACTCATCGCAGCGACGACTCGAATCAGGTTTTCCGCCACGGCGGAAGAATTTCCTAGCATTTTCGCTTGCATGTGAAACTGGCTTAATAAATACGAAACAGTGTACGAAATGAAGTTCCAGTGAGAAATGAAATAGACAATACTGAAATACAGCGGCAAAGGCGGTGCAGCTAATGACAGAAAGAAACGACATTTTTCTTTTGTTGATATTCCACCAACTAGCCCCGCAATTCTTCCTTTTTTGCCATGAACTGAGGTTTCATGCACTTACCGTTAAACGCAGACTAGGGAAACCAACTCCAGCAAAAATTTCTGTCACCTTTAGGTAGTCGGTTCTGGCGATTAAAAATGCAATTGGAATTGACTGGAAAATTAGACGGATGTCGCTTCAGCTGCCTAAAGACCGCCAAACGGTGAAAAGGCATGGCTGAAAGACATGGCAGGAATAGCAGCGGGGCAGTCGCCAGCTGCTGGCTCTTTTTTAGTCTATCATAAATTGAAATGTCGCACAAATTTTTTGCTTAAAATTTAGTTTTTTATTAACTGCATTGCAAGTAAATTTGCCGTTAGTAATCTGTTAGTGTTTCACCGGACTTGACATGCATGACGCGATCCGGCTAATTCGAACCGTATAAAAAACTAAACAGGTACAAAAGGGGGTAGTTTTAAGAAAATTGCAGTCGAATACTTATATAAATCCTGTCAAATTCAGCTGTATGTTCCCAAATTCATATGATCCGCAGTGCGCCTTCTGAGGTGAAGTGGCTGACTTATACCACATGTTATGGTCATGCCAGAAAAACCCAGATATACCAGCTGAGGACTGGGAGGCGGCACTCTCCAGCTCATAATCGGAGGACCAGCTTTCGCTGGTGAACCGGGCAAGATCGGCGGCAAAAGCAGATGAGCTCCTAAAATGAACACCCACCCAAACATTCTATGCATTAAACGTTTTTCTCTATTCCTCCAAGCCAGCCATATCGATGGTCCAGTGAAGAACGCGTAGCTTCCGAAGTGCGCTTTAAATGGCCGTACAGCCGTCGGCCAGCGTTTAAAAGCTTTGTGCGCTTATTAGGCCTTTGGTTTTTATAAGCACATTAATGGCGATTTCGAACATCGAAAAAGCGCTTCATAACCTGTTCTCGTTCCCGGTCACGCCTGCGGTCACCCTCTAGGCCGGCTGCACGCGGTTTTGGCGGCGATCATCATCACTGTCTACGCTGCATACCTATAGCTCCAAGTGACTGATGGTTGCTGTCGCTGAATGTCACGATAGCGGCGAATGTTTGTCCTCGGTGCCTGTTCTTTTTGTTCCAGCTGACAAAAGTCGTCAGTCATATCGGCCTTGTGCATATCAGAACCGAACTTCAGTTTCTTTTGTGGAATCAACGGCTGTGCGAACTCATACAAGTATTTTTCGTCGTACAGCTCCCACTTGCATTGTCAGCACAGATCATTGCTGGTGGAAGATGGCAGCAATTTTAAGCAGCAAGCCCATGTTGCGCCATGTGATGAGGGTAGTCATTCAGATGTGCCGGAATATGTGCATGTGCACTGGCAGACAGTATACTGCCGAGAGGAGTCATCCCCACAGCCAAAGCACTTGTCAAAGCAACAAGCTCAACTTGCCAAAGCAACAAACTTCATCAGCGAGTCGTGGTTTTCAGCCCTTTTTGCTTCAAGCAAAGGACACTATTTGTTTTTTTTTTCAGTTTGACTGAGCAGCACAGCTTACCTTAATCTGCTGTTGGAGAACTGTTTGAAGAGCTTCCAGTAGTCTTTGAGCTACTATTCTTGGCCTATATCGAAGAAATAATGCATGCTATGAAAACATTATTAATGGATCCGGATCTGGAGCAGCTGCGGATATGTTCATTCATTCCAGAACTTTTCAGTGGGCTGCAGCGTAAGCGCAAGCGGGAAAAGTATGCTAAGGAAACTTTCCACTATGTTGCACCTGAACAACGCCCGCTAGGCACCAACAACACATACTATTACGTTCCTGTGCCCAAACTTCTGCGCGTGCTTTGTGATATCCCGCACACTGTGGCTCATTTAGGCGCAAAAGAATTCAAAGCTACTGCACCATCTGTGTACATGCACTACACAGACGGATTGGTCTACAGATAGCGCCTGCGACCTGTAATTGGAGATGCGAGTTCTCATACTATTTTCCTTGTTTTGCACAGATGAAATTCAAGTTGCAAATCCTTTGGGACCCAAGAGAGGTACGCACAAGCTTCTTGCTGTGTACTGTTCCCTCCTAAACCTTCATGTCAAATACCGGTCGCAGCTTCAAAACATGTACTTTGTTATGCTTGTGCGATACCCCTATGTGAAGTCACATTGTTTAAATGCTGTGCTGCACCCACTGCTAGGTAACCTGAAGGAGCTCTGTGAGCATGGCGTCTCATTTCAAATTGATGGAACTGAGAAGCGCGCTAGACTGTTTATTTTTGGCTTCTGTGGCGATAACCTCTAAAGGAACCGTATAGGACGTTTTTCAGCGGGCAAGTGTGTCTTTTTTGGATGATATCAGTGCGGCACTTTGCAGAGAAGACAGGTGAGGCAATATGTCAACTACGAATAGAAGAGAGGCACCGTCTACATCTGCAAGCAATTGATGTCAACAGTGTTGCAAACAAGCGCTTATATAGTGTCAATGAATCACTCCTCTGCTGCAATTGCCATATTTGATGTCACTTCTCAAATGCCTCCAGATATTATGCATGATATCTTGGAATGCGGAGCAGAATGTGTGCTTCGACAAGTGCTGAAGTCACTGCTGTCAGCTGACCTTCTCACCAGGAAGGACCTCGAGGAGGTATCTTCATTTCAATGCGGGCGAAATGATGTGAAGAACGAGCCTGTTTCGATCAATTTTTTTTTGTAGCCAGAAATGCACCTCTGAAGGGGACAGCATCTGAAAAATGGTACCTACTGTGATTTCTTCCCTTATTCTTTAGTCAAAGATCCCAGAAGATAACCAGGACAGGGAGCTGCTTTTGCAGTTTACAGAAATTGTGGACTTTTCATTTTCGTCGATAATTCTAACTGAGCGCCTAGCTTACCTTGATGTGATGGTGCAGACAATCCTCACAGAGTTTGCAAAGCGGTATGAATGAAGAGCAGTGACTCCTAAGCTGCACTTAATGATATATTACGCTAGGTTTATGTGAGAGGAGGACATTTAAAACTGTACTAGGCCATGAGATTCGAAGCCAAGCATCAGAATTTGAAAAAAAAAATGGCAGCATACATAAAGAATTTCAGAAACTTGACTTTGTCATCAGTTGCTGCAAGGTTTTCAGCTGCCCAACTTTGATTTGTGTGAAGGTCTCTCGACAGCTGGAAGCAAACCCATCATTTGTTCGGTGCTGCCAGAACGTGCAAAACAGGTGCTTGCAAAGGCAGCATGCCAAGTCCAACAGGACACAGTGCATCGCTGCCACTATGTAACTGGTACTGTACTGGTCACAGTATGCAAGGACACTGCACTGTTTCATGAAATCGAATCTCTGTAGCCAATGAAAAGCTGCACATTTTGACAAGAACTCTAGAAATTGAGGGCTTCGACCGATACAGATTTCGCTACTGCATTAAAAGGTCGCAGAAACGACCATTGCAGGAAGCGGGAGAGAAGTTTCAGCCGTAATATTCTAGACATATATGACAATTCCTACTTCGTCAAGCAAGCAGAAGTGTATACTCAGGGACAGCTTCCTGTGGCTATGGAATAAAAGCTACCAGCAGATGCTGCCAGCTTACGCGTCGGTATCTTGCACTAGTGATTACGTGAGAGCAGCGCACCTGTAAAACCCTCGTGCCTCATGCTCGTTGCTTCCACTGCCTAGCCACAGAAAGCTGTCCCTGAGTATAGCAGTGTGATACTTCAATCATAATTCAAACTGCAATTTAGACTGAATTAGTACGGCAGTTGTGAATTTTTTAAATACTTGTATATTATTTGATTAGGGGTCTTTTTGTGTGTTTTGCTTTTGCGTTTAAACCCCTGTAAGTTGTCGTGAACATGTATGAAAATGTGCGGGACCATGTGCATGCAAGGAATGATGAAAATGAGGAGTTTTCAACCTTTTCCTTCAATATTTTGTGTTTAAATGTGGTAATAAAACTTTTGCGACACGATTCAGTAACGATACAAAACTACACAGCTAGAAATATTGAGGTCCCTATCTTTCACACCACCACATAAATAGTACGAGCAGTGCAATTTTGAGGGGCTCAAGGACAAATATGAGCATCTGAGAGAATTATCAAAATCTGCTGCTACATTGAAAGGTCACATTAAAGGCACATGTCTAGCGACCTGGAAAACATGGAATTGTGAGCGATAGGTGCGGTGCCGCGAGAGGAAAAGCGGGTAATTTGCAGGCATACCACCAAAATGTTGGCCAAACTGGCGAAACGAGTGAAGTCAAGAACACTGTTTTCAATAAATTGCGATGATATTGCACGCACACAACATGCAGTTTATGCCCACAGGCATGACATCCTTTTGCTTTGCACGCGTAAGGATGCGACATTGTCTCTTTCTCTGATCCACGAAACCAGCGCTGCATGTTCTGTGCTGTTCCATTCTGGTCGCCACACTCCTCAGAAGGCTTATGCAGTTGAAAATCAAGAGCTACTTTCAATTCTTTACATAAAAAAAGCTGGAACCAGTATTGCACGGTATTTGTGCATTTTTGGTTTCCTAATGCATAGCGCCATTTTGATCTACGATCGCGTCAGACTTGTGTATTGCAAGGTAACTGTTCTAGAACTGATCTCCGGGCCACTGATCTTGTAGGCAAAGCAGAAACTGAAACGAATACAGGCTAGTTACTCTGTGGTACGAGCTATAGTGACGGTGCCACAAAAGCTGCTTTATTCTGTTAAAATAACTTTATGCTTGGGCCGCTGATTTGGTATTGTCGAAAGGGACGCATGGGTAAACACAGGGTTCCGGTTGAAAGCCTGATAAAAGGAACGAGCATGTCACCCAGCTAGTGCATGACACCGAGTAGTGCATGATGCCCCTATAAGGACCCGGATTGTTATTTGGAAATTTTCCTTAGAGTTTCTCTGACTCTAGTTGTTTACTTCTTTGAATGCACGTGTAATGCCATCAGATCCCCTCTTGTGAATCATTGAAGAAGTATAAAAATTTGTTGGTGTAACTTTAATGAAGCCCTAATCAAGGGCTCAAATCAGGCACTCTTGCTGAGCCTAGAAAAAAAAACTGTTTCCGCAATTTCTTCCCTAATTCTAGCTGAATTGTGATAGAATTTATGAGCCCATTATGGACCACTTGTTGTGATAACGTTAAGTTAGGGGCTAAGAGGGCAACAACTGCACACTTGGGGCACCATCCTACAATTGGAGGTGTGCTTTTAGGCAATATGAGGGAGTGTGCAAGGGATTCTGTCTGTAAAGGTATCATTCGCATTGTCGCCATTCTTCGTCTGCTTTGCGAGCGGTCTTGTGTTTCACAGCAATGCACCGCTTCATTGCTCTCCATAGCAAGGTTGACTTCTCTCCACCATTGTGTGTATATACAGTCATATCAGCCATTAATAGCAAGGAAAATTGGTTTTCTCTGTAGGAATTGAGACGAAAACGTCTTCGCCTTCAGAACATGTTGGGCAGCTTACAATCTTTAATGTGTTTTTACTGGAACCCTTTTCATGTAAACATTACGCGACACATAGATGTCATGACTTTGAATCCCACTGATGGCATGTGGTATCTTCTACTTTCTAATCAATTATCTTTCAGACACAATTGGATTACACTTCTTATTTCCCATTATTAAGTGCCGCAAAATGAAATTCCTCTGTGCTTTCTATGGTTTGGGTGACTTGGCTCCCTTCATATGTGCGTAATCATTAAATAATAGCGTCTCGTTAGGCTTCTTCTCTTGGTCACTATTATTTGAATTGTAGCCTGTCAGTGTTAATATTTGAACAATTTGAGAATATTTGATCCTATTTGTGACCAATTATATTCCTTCTACCGACTAAAGAAACCAAAACCAGTACTCACACATGTTTACTGGAAAAAACAAATACCCAGGAGAAAAAGATACTAGCCACCCTTACTGAATATCTACAAGAGAAAAACCAATGGTTGCTGCAATAGCCGCAGCTCGAAACTGGACTTCCTTCTTAAACAGCAAGAGCAAACCTATTTTCAGTGTGGCATTTACAGCCTCAGTAAATAGCATCAGTTTATCTGCCTCTTCATATGTCAAAAAATTTTGACAATCAGGAAAAGTAAGAGGTCTTGAAAATAGTAGTTTGCTAGATGCCTTGTGTAAGCACTACAGGTACTGCTCCACCAGTCCAATAAACACTTAAACAATTCATATTGCTGACAGCTGCATCAACTTGAATGATAATGGACCAGACACCACTTTCTTTCCAAAGCTCACTTATGCCGTGCATGATGGAAGGCTGTGGGATTATTGCAGTTCAGTTCTTGGAGCTGAGCAAAAGTGATTATTACAAAAACTAAACGAAAGGAATGTTAATTCAATGACTGCCACGTATGCGCAAAGCACATATTTGGAGAAAACTGCATCAGAAAGCATTTCTGCAGTTTGGAAAATTGGGTGAACTTCACTGCACTTTTATTCTGACTGAAATTTTAAAGCCCACAGTCAACCCGGGTGTAAGCTAGCTGTTCAAAAGCCCAAAGTATGTGTATTCAGGGCATGGTATCAGATAAATTTCACATCTCGCACTACACACTTACGCAGAAAAAAAATCATATCCTCATAAGGGTTTTCACCTATAACCTTATCAACTGTGATTTGTACAGCTGCGCCAAGCTGGTTGTTTGGCTGTAGAAAATGCTGAGACTTCTGCACTCAAGCAATGAGACTGACCTTTTTTTCTTGTCTTCACTCTTCTTAAAGAGACTTCCATGCTTCAAATGTCAGAATTACTGGTGCTGTTCTTGTCTCCACTCTTTATTCTTTTGTATTGTAATTTTACAAGACAAGAACTTTAGGACCTGTTGTTATCGCACAGAGGCTGTAAATGACCATTATTTTTCCCTTTTTCTGCATTTGCTCTCTCTTTTTTGTTCCGTTTTGCGAGAGGGAACAAGTATTGCAACAAATTGGCAAATGCATATCCATGCCTAGAGTGTCGTACTGCTTGTGTACCTTGAATTTGAAAAGGTGGCAAATGAATAAGGATTTACAGTTTGCAAGGAAAATAAATGAGTACCATCTCTACACCGCAAAGGGCAGCTAATTAAGTCAGGCACTTTGAATCCGTTAGCTGCTTCTATGCGAGATGATCAACCACCACACTCTACACAAGCTGTCATCAGTAACATTCAGTACAAGCGTTATAGAATACAAGAACACCATGACAAACATAAGCGAGAAAGCGATCGGCACAGTATGGCCTTTGCAATATTACTGTTCTTTCCATGTACTTGAGTAAAAAGTAAATTGTGAGACTGCACTGCCAAAATGAGCCTGAAACAAAGGTCATGTACAAGTACTTTCTATCCAAATACGTGTCCCAAAACCCAGTGAAGACAACATTCAGCCCCACATCAGAAGCAGCTGAGTTGTGCTACTGGGGAGGGAAAAAAGAGCAGTTTAGCATATCTGACATGTATCAGTGATTGAAGATCTGCAGAAGTGTAAGAATTATTGCTACAAAGAACAATAGCAGAGCTTCCAAAATACACAGTAACATGAATGGTGTCATAGCACGCAAACCCTATGTGTTTTACAACGAAGTATGGTACAATAACTTCCATGCTATTCTGTCTGCAGCATGTTGAATAAGTTTTGTTCGCTCTAAATCTGGAAGGGACGTACCGAACTTGGATGCTTACTAAAGCGACGGTCCATGATGATGGAAAGAAAAAATTAAAACGAATATTCCTGGAGTAATATACGTTGCAATTCATGAGGGGCATGCGAGAAGGGCTCCTGCTTATTGTTAATAGGAGGAGTACATAGATCTAAATTAATTGTGGTTGAATAAAAACTACTCATCCACGGGCAGAGAGCAAGCTCTCTGGTAGCATGGTGTATGTGGTGGAGTTCCTGTGTAACTTTTTACTGTGGTACTTTCATGTGGTAGTTAAGGAGAGAATTTAGCATGAAATCATTGAAGCAGTTTTCGTAAAAAGCAAGCATGAGATGTACAAATGCATCAACATCGTTTTTCATTTTTCTGGAAGAAAAGTATCTTAGGGTTGTTTTTTTACACAGCTAAAATGAAATAGCCTTCATGCTCGCCCTGGCATATTGTGCAAGATGAGGAGTTCGTCGGGAAGGTGTGGTGTAGCGACCACCGAATGGTAAGGCCTCGAATTAGCTTAGATTTGAAGAGGGAATGCAAGCAACCATTGAAGCAAATGCCTATTAACGGTTTAGCAGTAAGAAAGAAAATAGAGGAATTCAGGGTTTCGCTGCAGAACAGATATTCGCCTTTAACTGAGTGAGAAGGGCTTAATGTTCGAACAATGATTGACAATCTCACTGCTATCATTAAGGGGTGCGCCTTAGAAGTAGGCGGTACGATGGTTCGACAGGATACCGCCGAGCTATCTTAGAAAATGAAAGATCTCATTAAGAAACGCCAAAACATAAAACAGCCTAGCTCTAAAGACAAAATAGAACTAGCAAAGATATCGAAGTTAATAAATAAGTGCAAGGTTGCCGACATAAGGACGTTTAATATGGAGGGAATCGAGCATTCTGTAAGGAACAGAGGTAACCTAAAAGCGGTGAAGAGGAAACTAGGCATAGATAAACACCAGGTGGATGTGTTAAGAGACAAGGAGGTCAATGTAATTAGCAATTTAGATCGAATAGTTAAAGTAGCCGAGGTGTTCTATACAAATATATGCAGTAACCAATGTAATCAAGACATTAATGAGAGTCACAGTAGCAAACAGCAATGTGTCATCCCGTCAGTAACGAAAGAACGGTGGGCATCTTCTACTTTTCATTCAGGTCTCGGCAGCTTCCATCTCAGAGGTTGAGCAGGTATCAGTCCAGTGAAACGAAAGATTAAGTAACGAAAGACTTAGGAGCAATACAAAGAAGAAAAGCAGCTGGTGAAGATAAGGTAATAGCAGATCTGTTGAAGGATGGAGGGGAAAATGTGCTAGAAAAACTACCCACCCTGTATACGCAATGCCTTATAACCTCAACGGTACCAGAAGCTTGGAAGAACGCTGTCTTAATTCACAAAAAAGGAGATGCCAAGGATTTGAAAAAATACAGGCTGATAAGCTTACTTCCATTGCCTACAAGATATTTACTAAGGTAATAGCTAACAGAGTCAGGGAAACCTTAGGCTTCAATAAACCACATGAAGAGGCAGGGTTTCATAACGGATATTCCACAATAGATCATATTCACACTATCAATCTGATGATAGAGAAATGCGTAGAATATAACGAACCCCTATATTTAGCCTTCATTTATTACGAGAAAGCATTTGACTCAGTGGAAACTCGGCAGTCATGCAGGCATTGCAGAATCAGGGTGTAGAAGAGCCTTGTGGTAAAACTCTGCAATATGTCTATAGCAACTGCACGGCTACCATATTCCTCCATAAAATCATCAATAAAATTCCAATAAGGAAGGGCGTCAGGCGAGGAGACACAATCTCACCAATACTATTCACCGCCTGTTCTCATGAGGTGTTCCGAGGCCTGATTTGGGAAATGTTGGGGATAAGAGATATTTGACAATTCCTAAATAATCTGCGATTCGCTGATGTCGTTGCTTTGCTGAGTCACTTGGGAGGACAGATAGTGACCGCTGATCTGGATCATCAGCGGTAAATAACTAGAACAATAAGAATAGGGTGGTGCGCCTATGGCATGTTCTCTTAGATTGTGGATGACAGTTTACCAAGCCTCTCAAGAGAAAAATGAACAACAGCTGTACCTTATCGGTACTTAACTACGGGGCAGAAATGTGGAGGCTAACGAAAAGTGTTCAGTTTAGGTCAAGGACAATGCAGTGAGCAATGGAAAGAAAAATGTTAGACGTAACGTTAAGAGACCGGAAGCGGACAGAGTTGGTGAGCGAACCAACGCGGGTTTATGAGATCCTAGTCGAATTCAAGAGAAAAAAATGGGCTTGGGCAGAACATGTAATGCGAAGGCAAGATAACAGCTGGTCTTTAAGGGTAACGGTGTGGATTCCAAGAGAAAGCAAGGGCAAGCAGGGGGCGGCAGAAGGTTAGGTGGGCGGATGAGATTAAGAAGTTTGCAAATGGCGCAACTGGCAAAAGACAGCGTTAATTGGAGTGACAATATAGAAGAGGCCTTTGCCCTGCAGTGGGCGTAGTCAGGTTGATAATGATGATGGCCGATGATTGCTTTTGGAAGAATTAATTCCACAGAACGAGAAAGACAAACACGAAAAGGACGACAGGCCAAGTGCATTTCGTTGAGGGCCAAATTTTCGTGCTTTGCGCAATTATTTCTTCCAAAAGCTATGCGCCATCTGGCCCATCTACAAGTTTTCTTGAATAATATTTGATGTTTCTTTGCTGACCTTTGTTTAATTTGTTTTTCTATGTCGGTTGTTTTTTCTCTGTGGTAACAAGCATATATGCGACTGTAAGTGCTGCATTTGACTTTTTTTGCTATAACAGCTAGGATCCTTTAGTTTACTTCTTTAAAACTAACAATACCAACACAAAAACACTGAGAATTGTGGGGCTACGTTATTCATCATCGAGAACCTCGCAAAAGACTCATTTCATTAGTATACCATATCTTTCTTGGCTTGCCACGTCGTGGTGGCACAGTGCATGGCAAGGGCGCTCGACTATTGAGCCAGTGGACCCATGCAGGTTCGATTGCGGGCGCGGCGGCCGCGCTTTGCTGCAGGCGATAAGCAAGGCGCGCCAGTTGACATTTGCAATAGCGACCTGCGGGTCGCCTTCCCCTTAGATTCTTGTTTGAAACGAACTCTCGGGAGTGACGTTGTTCACGTGCTTTCGATAGTTTCGTCTGCTTTGCCCGCGTCTGCGCACTGGCGCTCGGTCATCTGAACTGCTATTCGGAATGTACTACGACGACCAGGAGGATGTCGTGGCGATTTTGAAGTGCACCGCGGCCGTACAAGCTTCATGATGACAGGGGCACGCTTCCCGTCCAGCCTGTATATACCGGCCGCCGGCGTCGGAAACATGCACTAATATTGTTTGTTCGCGTACACACCTGAGGTAGATGAATGTAAAAAATGAATAATTTTGGAGGATCGTTGGCCAATACCGAGTTGCTGGCAGAAGTGATAATGCGATACGAGCCAATTTCTTCGCCGCCTTGCTGGTGCTGCCCATTGCGGGTCGCCTATATGTCTGTCAGCGCCGCTGCTGAAGGCGTTGCGGAAATCGAGCTTATCTTTATTTTGCTATGAGACATAGTTCACGTAAAGCGGTGAAGAGATTAGCACCTTTATTAAAGCGCTGGTCAGTTCCGAAGCTGCAGCATCGAACCGGCTAGGCTTAGCGACGAGTAGGACAGCC